>NC_056747.1:419377527-419565027 GCF_019279795.1 Protopterus annectens | reverse complement strand
TATAGGCTGCCTAACAGATATAGCACTAACAGGAGTAATGCCAAGAGGAGCATGGGCAGTGCCAGCAGGAACCACAAATAAGTCGGATGAAGCTGTGAGCAAAATACTGTAGCACAAATGCAAACTCCCGATAAGTTTGGAAATACAATTTAATAAACTTGAGCGCTTTCGGAAGGACCTGTGCCCCTCCTTCTTCAGAAGTAACAAACAAATAAATGAATGAATGAATTCAAACAGACCTCCAGGCAGCAACACACATTTAAAAACTCCAATCGTTAATTAGTTAATGATGCTATTAAGCAATTAAACATAAAAATATATACTGTCAAGGAATTCCAAGTTTTAAAAAGAACTTCCAAGTTTTAAAAAGGAACATATTTAAAAAGTGACATTGGGTCCATACCAGGAGGTTAGCATTAACGAAGTTAACATTGCATACAGTATAGTTAACAATATCATAGAAGATTTGTTTATTGACAATTCTATTGACATTGAACTGCACACGTATTTAAGCATTCCATCCCCTAAACCACCATCTTTATTTGGCGTGCCCAAAATTCATAAATCAGAACAGGACCCACCCTTTAGACTTATTGTTGATGGGAGAGGGTCAATTCTGAGTGCTGCAGCTTCCTATATAGATTCTTTACTAAAACCACTTATTGCTAACGAGAAGCAAATCTGCAAGGACTCTTGGAGCTTTTTGAAAAACATTAACAACATTCCATTTGACTCTGAGTTCATTTTCCTTACAGTAGATGTAAAGGATCTATACACAGCCACACCCCACGACATAGGTCTAGAGTGGATCAGGGAATTCATGTTTGACAGGAAAGTAGACAATAATACCATCTGCATAGTAGAGAATCTTCTTGAGTTAATTCTTAAATGCAACTTCTTCAAATTTGATGGCGCTATGTATTTACAAACATCTGGTGTGGCAATGGGCTCCCCCTGTGGAGGGGCCTATGCCAACTGCATAATGGCCCATTGGGAGAACTCTCTCCTATTTTGTGATCCAACATTTAAAAGGCATGTCGCCTGGTACACAAGATACCTGGATGACATGTTCTTTTTGTGGAGAGGACCCCACGAAGACATCCTACCCTTTATCACTACCATGTCTAACATGACAAACTTCTTGCAATTTACCTTTGAAAGCAACCCGCTAAGTATTAACTTCTTAGACATATGGTTACACAAGGATGAACATAATCTTAGATTTAAAAGTACCATCTACCGAAAACCTACACACTCTAATGGCTTTTTACATTTTTCTAGCAGCCACCCGTACCATCAGAAAAAAGCTGTAGTGAAAGGGCAAATGGTACGGGCGGCTAGGATGGTAACTGAAGAAAAAGATTTCCTTGATGAATGTGTTAAGCTTTCCAACATGTTCCACAACAGACGTTACCCCTGCAAGATGGTAGGGGATATAATGCAAGAAGTAGTACAGAAACGGAATGTAGGGCACTTAAGTCCCATATTAAATACAGAAGTACAACTTCTTTTTGCAAACAGCCAACTTGAGGGTGAACATCCTGTTCAGGCTGCCCAATGCGAACTACAGTGTAATCTAAAGTTTTTGTGTACTTTTTCTATAGATCACAAATTCATTCGTGACATTTTATGCAAGAATTGGGTTATACTTTCAAGGGACAAAAACCTTAATGAAAAATTTGGGGGCCCCCCATCTATCACATTTAGAAGAGGGGTCAACTTGAAAAACTTGTTAGAAACTGGTAAACCTACAACACGTACACGTAATTTTGGTATGACAAAATGTGGGTTTTGTAACCAATGTAAGTTTATAAAAGAAGGGTATTCTGTAAATATTAACAACACTGAGTATAAAATTAGGGGTAAATTTAACTGTAGCTCCAAAGCGATAGTGTATGTAGCAACCTGCTCAGATTGTTACGCTTTTTATATAGGAAAATCTGAGCGCAAGCTAAAACAACGCATATATGAGCATTGTTATGCTATCAATAAGAAAAATGAGACAAATGCACTAGCTTGCCACATTATGGAACACCCAACACACAAATTCAAATTTACAGTGTTAAAGCAGGTAGACTACACTCCATACATTGGCCCCTGGCAAATCCAGTTAGAGATGGAGGAATTATTTTGGCAAATTAGAACCGCAGCTGGTGACACACCAGGGTTAAATGAACAGATTTCTATTTCTTGTGTTTTGAAAAAATTGGCCTTGAAAAGATAGTTTATCTTTAACCTATGAACTAACTTTATAAGAATGTATTGAATGTATTTCTGTTGTTGCTGTGGACACTGTGTTGGGAATGGAATAATACTAACTATTCTGCTATTGATTTACACTAGATTTATTTGATGTTTTTAAACATGTATATATTTACTAGTACATGAAGTTCTTATGAATCAAATTCAATTTAATTTTATTTTTACTTAATAGGTTTGTCTATTTAACATACCTATTTCTAAACAGAAATTTATTAGGCACTTAAATATTATTTTAGTAACTGCCTTTAGAAATGTGTTTACAAAGATTTGATAATAGTGCCTAGATGCACTGATTAAATAATGTTATTATTAGGTAGAAAAGTCTTTGTAACGTTAGTCACTTTTTAAATATGTTCCTTTTTAAAACTTGGAAGTTCTTTTTAAAACTTGGAATTCCTTGACAGTATATATTTTTATGTTTAATTGCTTAATAGCATCATTAACTAATTAACGATTGGAGTTTTTAAATGTGTGTTGCTGCCTGGAGGTCTGTTTGAATTCATTCATTCATTTATTTGTTTGTTACTTCTGAAGAAGGAGGGGCACAGGTCCTTCCGAAAGCGCTCAAGTTTATTAAATTGTATTTCCAAACTTATCGGGAGTTTGCATTTGTGCTACAGTATTTTGCTCACAGCTTCATCCGACTTATTTGTGGTTCTTCAGTTTGTTCAAAGTCCTTTTAGTGCAACAGTGCCAGCAGGAACTAAGGAAGCATTGGAAAACGTATCCTAGTATTCGTTACAGAAGGGTTAGTAGATAAAACTGAAGGGGAAGAGATGAATGAATCATGAGATTGGCGAGAAATAGGAAGGGTAGCTGCTGCGACAGGATGGCCATGCAATGGGATTCTGTTGGCCGCGGAAACCAAAACATCATTAGCTGTATTATTAGAAGTTTGATTAGCATTAGAAGTAGTACTGTTCTGGGTCAAATCATTTCCATTAAAAGGATGGGAACTTCTGAAACTAAATCTAAAGCCCCCATCAGAGCGTAGAGGATAAGCTCTATTCAAATGTTATTTGCCTCATGTCCCTCTGTAATTTAGCCCTTTTCCTCTGTATAATCGTTGCAACATGACGGGTGACCCTTGGATGAATGCCATTAAACATGTGAAGCCGTAAATCCAAACTAGGATGTTTGATAATAATGTTGTCTAAGTCCAGGATGTATTTTTATTTCAGCTATCCTTTGATTATTGTATTCAAAGACCTCATGACCATCATACCCGTAGTGTTGTATAACAGAACTAGTTCATCACAGAAAGGAGAGTCTCTGGTTAAATTATTTGGGAATTTGGTGATTCTTAAGCCCAGAGGTACTATATTTTTGCTTAAACAACATGCAAGATATAAGTTATCATATTGTAAATTTTTGTACGACACAGTCTTTCCAGCTTAAATAGCATCTGTTTAAACTCATAGGTAGGTCTAGATCTGTTACTTAGTCCCTGGGCATTAGTGTCAAAATTCCCGTTAGCTACATCTAAAAATGGATTGCAGTTGTCATCCAAGCTGAGAAAAGAAAGCAAATTTTCTGTTAAACAAGCATTGGTATTACAATTCCCACTAGTGCTCTGTATATATGAATTAAGCTGCTGTAACGGATTTTCAACAGAACCCAGCCACTGGGGATGCGCAAGCCAGTGCATTTCTTTGTGCTGGTCCCAAGCCCAGATAAATGGGGAGGGTTGCATCAGGAAGGATATCCGGCGTAAAACCTCTGCCAAATTACTGATGCGGAGAACATTTCTTATTTACATACCGGATGGGTCGAGGCCAGGGTTAACAATGACCGCCACCAGTACTGTTAGCCAACAGGGTGCTGGCGGAAATTGGGTTACTGTTGGCCGAAGAAGAGGAGGGGGAAGGCATGCCCGAAGGCAGGAAGAGAGGAGGAAGGTTAGGAGTGTAGTACTGAGGGGTAGGAACTTTGAATGTTGGCAGTATGACTGGTATAGGGAGAGAACTAACTGATATGATGGAGAGAAAAAAGGTTGATATATTGTGTGTGCAAGAGACCAGATGGAAAGAAAATAAGGCAAAGTCTATAGGAGGCGGGTTCAAATTGTTCTATCATGGTGTGGATGGCAGAAGAAATGGGGTAAGGGTTATCCTAACATAACAGTATGCCAAGAGCGTTTTGGAGGTGAAGAGTGTCTGATAGAGTGATGTTTATGAAGCTTGAAATTGATGGTGTAATGATGAATGTTGTTAGTGCATATGCTCCTTAAGTTGGGTGTGCGATGGATGAGAAAGAAAAATTTTGGAGTGAGTTGGATGAAGTGGTGGTGAGTGTACCCAAGGGTGAGAGACTAGTGATTGGAGCGGACTTCAATGGGCATGTTGAAGTGAACAGAGGGGATGAGGAAGTGATGGGTAGGTATGGTGTTAAGGAGAGGAATGCAGAAGGTCAGATGATTGTGGATTTTGCGAAAAGGATGGACATGGTTGTGGTGAATACTTATTTTAAGAAGAGGGAGGAGCATAGTGTGACGTACAAGAGTGGAGGAAGATGTACACAGGTGGATTATATCCTATGTAGGAGGGCCAGTCTGAAGGAGATTGGAGACTGTAAAGTGGTGATGGGTGAAAGTGTAGTTAAGCAGCATAGAATGGTGGTTTGTAAAATGATGTTGGTGATCAAGAAGCTGAGGAGTGTGAAAGCAGTGCCAAGGATTAAATGGTGGAAGTTAAAAAAGGGCGATTGTAAGGTGGAGTTCAGGGAAGAGTTAAGACAGGCACTGGGAGGCAATGAAGAGCTACCGAATAGCTAGTTAACTACAGCAGAGCTAGTAAGGGAGACTGCTAGGAAGGTGCTTGGTGTGTCATCTGGACAGAGGAAGGAGGACAAGGAGACATGGTGGTGGAATGAGGAAATACAGGAGAGTATAGAGGAAGAGGCTGGAGAAAATGTGGGATCGTCAAACAGACGAAGAAAGTAGACATGAATATAAGGAGATGAGGAGTGTGGCAAAGAGACAGGTGGCGAAGGCTAAGGATAAGGCATATAGAGAGTTGTAGGATTGACTGGACACTAAAGAGGGAGATAAGGACCTGTACCGATTGGCTAGACAGAGGGACAGAGATGGGAAAGATGTGCAGCAGGTAAGGGTGATAAAGGACAGTGAGAGAAACGTACTCAAGTGAGGAGAGTGTGTTGAGTAGATGGAAAGAGTACTCTGAAGAGCTGATGAAGAGAATGAGAGAAAGAGAAGGTTGGATGATGTGGAGATAGTGAAGCAGATTAGCAAGGAGGAAGTAAGGACAGCTATGAAGAGGATGAAGAATGGAAAGGCTGCTGGCCC
Source organism: Protopterus annectens (assembly GCF_019279795.1). Lineage (NCBI taxonomy): Eukaryota > Metazoa > Chordata > Ceratodontiformes > Protopteridae > Protopterus > Protopterus annectens. Next base: position 419,559,461 of record NC_056747.1, on the reverse strand, counting down.
AGATGACATACCAGTGGAAGCATGGAGGTGCTTAGGAGAAATGGCAGTGGAATTTTTAACCAGATTGTTTCAGGAAATTCTGGAAAGTCAGGGGATGCCTGAGGAGTGGAGAAAAAGTGTTTTGGTACCTATCTTTAAGAATAAGGGTGATGTGCAGAGCTGCAGTAACTACAGAGGGATAAAATTGATCAGTCACAACTTGAAGTTATGGGAAAGAGTAGTGGAAGCTAGGTTAAGAAGAGAGGTGATGATTAGTTATCAGCAGTTTGGTTTCATGCCAAGAAAGAGCACTACAGATGCAATATTTGCTCTGAGTGTTGTTGGAGAAATACAGAGAAGGTCAGAACGAGTTGCACTGTCTCTTTTTGGACTTAGAGAAAGCATATGACAGGGTGCCTAGAGAGGAGTTGTGGTATTGTATGAGGAAGTAGGGAGTGGCAAAGTAGTATGCAAGAGTGGTACATGGTATGTACAAGGGTAGTGTGACATTGGTGAAGACTGTGGTGGGAGTGACAGATACGTTTAAGGTGGAGGTGTGATTACATCAAGGATCAGCTCTGAGCCCTTTCTTATTTGCAGTGGTGATGGACAGGTTGGCAGATGAGATTAGACAGGAGGTCCCATGGACTATGATGTTTGCAGATGACATTATGATATGTAGTGAGAGTAGGGACCAGGTTGAGGAGACCCTGGAGAGGTGGAGATATGCTTTAGAGAGGAGAGGAATGAAGGTCAGCAGGGCTAAAACAGAATATATGTGTGTAAATGAGAGTGAGGGTAGAGGAATGGTGAGGATGCATGGAGTAGAGTTGGTAAAGGTGGATGAGTTTAAGTACTTGGGATCAACAGTTCAGAGTAAGAGAGGTGAAGAAGAGAGTACAGGCAGGGTGGAATGGGTGGAGATAAGTGTTAGGAGTGATCTGTGACAGACTGGTACCAGTAAGTGTGAAAGGGAAGGTCTACAAGAGGGTAGTGAGACCAGCTATGTTATATGGGTTGGAGACGGTAGCATTGACGAAAAGGCAGGAGTCCGAGATGGATGTGGCAGAGTTAAAGATGTTAAGATTTGCACTGGGTGTGACTAGGATGGACAGGATTAGGAATTAGAATATTAGAGGGTCAGCTCAGGTTAGACAGTTTGGAGACAAAGCAAAAGAGGCGAGGTTGCGTTGGTTTGGACATGTGCTGAGGAGGGATGCTGGGTATATTGGGAAAAGGATGCTAAGGATGGAGCTGCCAGGTAAGAGGAAAAGAGGAAGGCCTAAGATAAGGTTTATGGATGTGGCGAGAGGACATGCAGGCGGTTGGTGAGAAAGAGCATGATGCAGTGGAAGAAATGGAAACAGATTATCTGCTGTGGCGACCCCTAATGGGAACAGCCGAAAGATTATCATGAACGGATTTTCAACAGAACATGGCAAGTGAGGAAAATGTTTGAGGTGGGACATTAACGATAGTAGCTGCAGAAAACGTGACTGCATTAACTGCAATCTGAGATGAGGCAGTATGAATTGGACACCTCATGAAGGCATTAGGAGGTGTGGAAAGTGTAGAAAAAAAAAACGTCCGTTCATTTCAGTCCTGTTAGGAACAGAATACATTATTGACAGACACAGATGATAGTCTCTCCTGTGCAACAAAATCATTTTGAGCAAGGAGTCTACTAGAAGAGGCAGAGTTCATGCACAGATGTATTTACTTCAGGTGTGGTTGCAAAAGCGGGAACTGTTGAAGAGAGTGCTCAAAGTAGTAACTTCATTGTTAGATGAAATAAAGGACTGTCTCATAGATAGAACATTCGCAGTGTTAAGCTGTGCAGCCCTGGGTGAAGTAAAAATCTGTATCGTAGTAGTGGTACGTTCAACAGAATTCGTAGTACTTTCAACGGTATAAGACCCATTTGACAAATATTGCAGTTGTACCTGTGGGTCTGTGTAGTTCAACAAGGCAGGGATTTGTAGTAGTGATTGATTAAGCCCTAGGAATGTCCTTCTAAATTCATTATTAGAGTATGAAGCTGTAGTTGTAGGTGGCACACCTGTAGTCTCATTAAGATGAAATCCAGTCGTAGAATTGCCTGTTATTGTCCGGTACCGAAGTAGAGTGCAAAAAAGCAAAAACATCAGGTGGTATTGACAGCTGAGAAAAGTCAATATTCGAATGGCTACTACAGCCAAGCTCCTCTTGAATATCCATATGAACTTCAATTCGAGAATTATATAGCAAACAAACTCGAAAAACAAATACGAAGAATGCTAAAACATATGCTGTAAAACTTCACCTGACACAGATAACTGTAAAACTAATAAATCTATAAGTGAACACAGGAGCCAGTGATTAGCGCTTTCATCCACATTTAATATAGTGGACTTTAAAAATAAAAAAATTAAAATTTTTCCACTTTGCTTGAGTTTAAAGAACTGTTTTGGCAAATTAATTTGAATGCTGATGCCCCTCCGGGCCTTAATGAAAATTTAAACTTGAAATGTGTGCTTAAGTGGCACACATGAATATTTTTTTATTTACTTGTGATTTGATCTCTTGGTACTGTTATCCCACATTGCTGTATTTAATATTCATATTTTATGCTGATTAGTTACTGTACGTCTCATGTTATATGCATGTTTTATTCATGAGCTATGACACCACTAATACTTTTAGAATTGATTGGTGTTCCGGGCTTTTGAATTATTGTCAAGAATTCCGGGTATTTATATAACAGTTGACAGTTGATACTTGTTCATTCGGAAAAAGTCCACTATACATACATATACACACATAAGGTTATACCTCCAACAAAAAATCAACTACACCAAAAAGCTTTTAAGCATACCAAAGTTGAGTACAGGTATAGCCAAAAGAAGTCAAGGGACTGGAGGGAGGGTAACCAGGACTGCAACAGTGAATACAGTCCAACATCTACATTTATGGTAAGTGTAGATAACTGTACTATGTTCGTGTTTAACTGTTGCAGTCATCACATTTCGGTAGATTCCCAAAGCTAAGGATGGGAGGAGGAATTTAGATAGCATTAGGACCAGCTATAAGGCCCTGCAAGACTGCAGTGGCAAAGCCAGCTCTCGATATAGAGAAAATTGGCAAATGGTAACGCTTGGTGAAAGTATGTACAGAACTCCAGGTAACAGCTTCTAGGATGTCTCTGGTGGGGATACAGTACAGTTGTGTACACTTACCATAGACGTTCGAGTGTATTCACTGTTGCAGTCATTACATTTCGGTAATCTGCTGGCAGGTTGCCCTCAGTCGGCCTGAATTCCAAAGTCTTGGGTCCTATGTCAGTTGCTGTCTTCTCTTCCATGACGTCAAGTCGCCAGGGGTATAAAACATGCAGCAGACGCCTTTTTCTTTAGTTTTTCTTGCCCCCGATGTCAGGAGCCCCCAAAAAGGTAGCAATATTATGAATACTTATATATATATATATATATATATATACATACACATGCATCAATAGAGAAGGAAAGATAGACTGTGGAATGACAAGGGGATGGCGGGAGGGTAACCTGGACTGCAACAGTGAATACACTTGAACATCTACATTTATGTTGAGTGTACACAACTGTACTATGTTCTTCGTGTTTCACTATTGCAGTCATTAAATTTGGGTAGAATCCCAATGCTGTGGTTGGGAGGCTGGAGCTAAACAGCATTAGGTGAGGCTATAAGGCCCTGCAGCACTGCAGTAGCAAAGCCTGCCCTGGGCTTAGAGTAGAGAGGCAAATGGTAATGCTTTGTAAAGGTGTGAACAGAACTCCAAGTAGCAGCCTCTAGAATGTCCTTGGTTGGTACTCCTCTGAGAAAGGCTGCTGAAGTAGCTGCAGCCCTGGTGGAGTGAGACCTAATGCCCTTGGGCACAGGTTTGCCATGTTGTAAGTAGCAGAAACGGATGCAATGGCTTATCCACTTTGAAATGGTCTCCTTTGAAATAGCCTTTCCTTCTGATCCTGCAGCATATGACACCACTAAGTTTTTCTTAGAGCTTTAGTCCTGCTCAAGTAGGATTTTAGCTGTCTGTATACGTCCAAAGAATGCACAATTCTCTCCCCTTTGTTCTGCGGATTTGAATAAAAAGTTGGCAGATGAATTCTTTGGTTAAGAGCCACACTGGAAACTACCTTAGGCATCAAAGTAGGACTTGTCCTCAAGACACCCTGTCTGGGTAAAATATGATACAATTCTCTACGGCAATGAGGGCCTGTAGCTCAAACTCTTCTTGCTGAAGTAATTGCTAGCAGCAGATTTGTGGGATTAGTTTCCACTCGTGAGGATCCATAAGGTTTCTGCTTAAATAGTCTGCCAGAATGTTTTGTGTTCCTGGCAGGAATTGAGCTTGAGGATGTATTTGGTAGGTCAAAGCTGTCCCACAGTGCCATGGCTAATCTGCAGAGGGGTATGAGTGTGCGCCCCCTTGCTTGTTTATATATCACATGACTGTGGTGTTGTCCGTCTTTATCAGTTGTTGTCCTGGATGAAGTAAGTCCTTGAAGGCTGTTGGGGCATTTTGAACAGGTAGCATCTCTTTCTGGTTGATATGTAGATGCATTTGTTTTGGTGCCCATATGCCCTGAATGCATCTTCCTGCCATGTGGGCCCCCCAGGCATAATCTGATGCATCTGTTAAGGTTTGGCTGGCAGGGGGTAGAGTGATGGGCCGTCCCCATGTTTTGGTGACAGGTCTTTGCCCACCATAGAAACTCCTGTTGTAGGCAGGGAATGAGAGGAATCATTGTTTCCAGACTGTGTGAATGTTGACTCCATAACTTTTTAGGTACCACTGAAGTTTCCTCATACGCAGTCTTGCATATGGAATCAGTAGGATGCAGGATGCCATGAAGATCCGAGCCTGCAGAATTGGTCTTGCAGAACACTAGGTTTCTGTTGCCATCAGTTTGAAGTAGTCAGTTGCCGTTTTTTGTCTGGCGTGAGGTAAGCCATCTGGGCAGTTGTATTCAAACTGGTACCAGGCTCAAGACTCCTACAGGTCAAAGCAATGGGGCGCATCCACCTCCAAATCTGGAGGAGATAAAGCGCAAACCTATAGAAAGCAATCCCAATTGCTTCCCTCTGCCTGCACCAAGCACTTATCTTTTGGCAGCACCCATAGGGGGAAAAATTAGCACTTATTGCTCAAAATTGGAAGTTAATAACCCAGGATAATTCAGTGCTAAACATCGTATCACAGGGATACAGATTCCATTTCCACACTCTGCCAATGACAAATGGTTGGCCAGATCTGCCAAAAAACCAATGGGCAGAGGCACAGAAACAGGTTACGTCCCTCAGCTCTGACACAGGAAAGGACCAATTTTTTGTAGGCCAGTGTCTACTGCATCTAGGTGGCTGCACTTGTAAGTAATCTTTAAAAGTTTGCATGGACTTAACCTTGTCTTCCATTTTCTTTAAAACCTCTTCTGCCTTAATACCAAACAGAGAATCATGCTGTAAAGGTGCATCTAGCAATTTAGCTTTAACATGATCAGGTAAATTTAGTTCCTTTAACCAGGCATGCCTTCTAATCACAGATCCAGTAACTGCGGCCCTGCAGGAGGCCTCTAAAGAATCAAAACCACATTGCAAAGTATGCTTTCCAACTTGTTCAGCTGCATGCAATAATTCCTGCTATTCCTTATTTTCTGCACATTCTGAAATAATAATTTTCTGTTTCAGTAATCCCATAACATGTTGTTGGTACTTAAGCATATGAAATTTACAGTTTAAGGCCCCGATTGCCAAGGTTGCAGATGTATAAACCTTTTTTCCCCCCATCTGTCCAGTGCCCTTGAATCTGTCGGAGGGGGTAGGGTTTTTTGCTGTTGAGGCCTTAACTCCCTTTGGGCCCTGTGAAATAGTTTCAGGATCAGCAGCAGGGTTTCTAAATAAACGTTTATGAGAGTCAGGGACCCTGTAATATGTCAGGCTTACTGGGAGCCGGAGGTAAGGAGTCAGGGGTCAGGCTTGACTCCGAAAACACATCATCCACAATGTCTAAAACAGGGGGAATGGCTAAAGGCTTGTGCTGAGGGAGAAGGAAATCCCTGAGCCTCTTTTCCGATTCTGAGAAGTCTTCACTCTCCCAGTGAAAATGCTCCCTCAAGGTATGCAAGGTCTCGCCAAATGAATAATCCTCAGGAGGAGATGCAGATGGAATAGACTCCTCAGCATCAGAATCCCCATAGGGAGGTAAAGATAATTCCTGATCAGAAGAGGAATCAGAATAAATAGAAACCTGATCTGAAGATTCATAGTCAGCGTCTTGCCTAGGCCTCTTATATGGAGGGAGATGAGTACCCCTGATCAAGGTAATAAAGTCTTCAGCCATTTTGATCATCTGTTTTTTAGGCATAGAGGCCTGTGCACATGGGTCAGGTGTCTTTTTTTAGTTTTAGAAGATGCCTTTGCAGCTTTCGGTTTGACATATAAATGTTGAGGTCTGACTACACCCTCAGAAGCCGGTGCCTGCTCAGTGGCTCCAGACCCATCCAAGGGAGATACATCCGTCGGTCCAATACCTTGAGTATCTTGCGGCATGCTGGACTCCACATGGGTGTCGGCAGAGGCCTGCGACTCGAAGGTAGCGGGCATCAGGGGCTGCGAATGTGCTTCACTGAATACCGGCGAACCGGCGACTCGCTTAGGAGAAGCTTCGTCTGTTTTGGATCTCAACTGCCTTTCTCTGTTTTCTTTGCGTTTTATGTACTCTGGTAGTCGGATTGCTATCAGACATTTCTGGGTAGTTAAATCGATTTCCAAAATACTTAGATGCAAAAATATACCAGCGCTTAATAGTGCATTGGTTAAATCTAGCACAAAACAGACAGCCAGGCACGTTGTGATCAGGGCCTAGGCAAGGAATACAGTATAAATGGAAATCCTTGAGGTATTTGCTTCCCGCAAGTAATACAATTACTTTTCTGACATCGGTAAAAAGCAAGAAAAAAGTTTCCCCAACGGGGTTACTTAGCTTTAGTGAAGACTTCGGTTCTGAAACTCGAACTCAAATATTTCAGTAGTCTGCCAACCAGCACATGCGAAATGCTTCTGCTTCAGGCACCGCGCGGCAAGAAAGTCTAAAGAAAATGGCATCTGCTTCATGTTTTATACCTCTGACGACCTGACGTCATGGAAGAGAAGACAGCAACTGACGCAGGACCAAAGACTTTGGAATTCAGGCCGACTGAGGTCAACCTGCCAGCAGATTATCCTAATGTAATGACTGCAACAGTGAAACACGAAGAACATGGACCAATTCTTGGAAGGCCAATGCCTACTAAACCTTGGAGGCTGTACTTGTAAGAAATCTTTAACAGTTTGAATAGATTTAGCTTTTTCCTCCATCTTTTTAAGTACTTCTGCCTTGTTGCCAAACAGGCGGTTCTGATTTAAGGGAGCATCCAGCAATTTTGCCTTAACATGATCTGGCAAGGATTGCACCTAAAGCCAAGCATGCCTTCTAAGTACAGATCAAGTTACAGCAGCCCTGCAAGATGCCTCTGGTGAATCAAAACCACATTGCAAAGTATGTTTTCCAACTTGGTCAGCTGACTGCAGTAAATCTTGTAAATCTTTATTTTCAGCACAATCAGGAATCATTTTCTGCTGAAGCAATCCAATAATATGCGGCGGATACTTTAACACATGAAACTGGCAGTTTAAGGCCCTAATGGCCAAAGTTGCAATAGTGTATACCTTCTTAGCCCATCTGTCCAGCGCCCTGTAGTCTCTATCAAAGAGTGTAGGACTTTTGGCAGTTATAGCTTTAATGCACTTGGGTCCCTGTGAAATGGTCTCAGGATCCGCAGTAGGATTTTAAAAAAGGAACTTGAGAGAGTCAGGGACCCTGTAATATACATCAAGTTTTCTGGAAGCAGGAGGTAGAGAGTCAGGGGCTAAGCTAGATTCCGAAAAGGCATCAACAACAATGTCTAGTACAGGAGGTATGGCTAACGGCCTGGGCTGGGGCAGGAGTAAGAAATCCCTAAGCCTCTTTAGAATCAGAGAAATCCTGACTTTCCCAACGAAAATGCTCTCTGAGGGTATGCAAGGTTTAACCAAAAGAAATATCCTCTGTGGGGGGGATTACAGAGGGAATACAGTCCTCAGCATCAGAATCCTCATAAGGTAGATAAGGGTAAATCCTTGTCAGTGGAAACAGAAAACTCAGAATCCTGGTTAGAAGTATCATAAGCAAACACAGTTCTAGGTCTCAGAGGGGGAAGGTTGACTTCCCCTAATTAAAGTAATAAGCTCTTCAGCCATTCTTATGATTTGTTTTTTAGGCATAGAGGTCTGGCCATCAGTTTTCTAGGCATGGTTCGAGTTTTATGCCTTGAAGATGGCATCGGTTTAAATACTCAATTCAGTAGGCTTGAATACACCCTCAAAAGCCAGTGCCTGCATAGCGGCTCCAGACCCATCCAAGGTAGAGACATCCACAGGTCCCACAGTTGAAGCATCTCGCAGCATACCAGACTCCTAATGGGTCTCAGTAGAGGCCTGGGAGTCTGAAGTAGTGGGTATCAGGGACTGCGAAAGCACCTCACGGAGTACCGGTGAACTGTCGACTGGCTTAGAAGCATCGTCGGCAGTTTTGGACCAAAGCAACCTGTCTCTCTGCATTTTTTTGGAATGTCGGTAGTCGGATGGCTTACCGAAGACATATCAGGATAATTGAACAGAGCACCAAAATATTTAGAAGCGTAAATATACAGATGACGGATAGTTCATGGTTTAAATAAGGCACAAAACCAACAGCAAGGTACGTCGTGGTCAGGGCCTAGGCAAGGAAGATAGTACGAATGAAAATCTTTGAGGTATTTGCTTTCCACAAGTAATGCAATTACTTACTTTTACTGACATTGGTTAAGAGCAAGAAAAGGTTTCCCCAACGGGGTACTTAGCTTTTAGTTGAAGACTTCAGTTCTGAAACTCAAAAACGAAACTTTCAGGAGTCGTCCGACCGGCACTTGCAAACTGCTTCTGCTTCGGACACCACACAGCAAGAAAGACTGATGTAATGGCATCGGCTGCATGTTTTACACCCCTGACTTCACAGAAGGAGAGAGCAACTGACGCAGGACCCAAGACTTTGTTAATCAGGCCGACTGAGGGCTACTGCAAGCAGATAACCCAAATGTGAAGACTGCAACAGTAAAACACGAACATCTCTGCTTCATATCTTGCATGACCTTTCCCTGAGTTCTAGTTACCTGAGGGAGCATCCAAAAACTGACAATATAATCTGGCAAGGCCTGAAGGTGAAGCCAGGAATAGGACCTCTTTACACAGCCAGATTCAGCAGCCCTAGAAGATGCACAAGATGCATCAGCTGCATTTGACAGAGGGATAGGCAACCTGAGAAGTGAACTGAGCAAGGATAGAGCTAAGACCTTACTCTTAAAATGCTGCATATCCAAATCAATCTTCCTAATTTGGGAAAGAGACAGGATGTACTTTGTCGTAAGAGTCTGGTAACGGATTACCCTGAAGGCAAAAGTAGTAGAAGTATATACCTTACCAATCCTCTCCATGACTCTACTGTCCGTGCCTCAAGAAAGGAGCTTGGGGGAAGGCAATAGCCTAAATTCAGAAATCACTGCAAGATCAAAGGGCACTTATGCAAGAAGTTACAGGCATATGGCACCTTAAAGAATTCAAAAGTTTCTTGGGAGCTAGAAGTTGAGAATATGGTGTCAGGGAAGCAATGAGAAGGTATTCAATAGAGCAGCCAACACAGAAGGGGTAACTGAAGGTTTAGGAAAGTCAATTTTTAACAACCCATACCGCCTTCTCTGGACATTCGATACTTGGAAATGATCACACACAGAACCACGTCAAAGAAAAGATCCTCCAAAGGACAGTCAAGAGTAAAAGATTCTGACTCCTAAGACCCGCAGTCTAAAGATGAAGGCAACTGCGAGGAATAGGCTAAGGAGTCAGCTTCAGAGTCAGAATCCTTGTTGAAGACTACAGGGTCCCTAGCCCTCTTAGGGGGTGGAATACCAAGGAGATGCAGGAACCAAAATACCCTGAAAAGGCTTCAATGCCATCAAGGCATCGAACAAGCCTTGACTGAAATCCTGTCATTTTCTATGTGGATCCTTGGAAGTGGACACCACAGGCTTATTATTCTGCCTTTTCTTCACTGGGATGTCCTGAGAAAACGCAGAGGTTCAAACCCCTGTTTGGATTAAAAGTACCCGGCACCTCTTCCCTAACAAGGATCTGAGGAATCCCTTAAGGCCCCTCAGAAATAAGTCATGGTACCCCCTCAACATTTGTGGCAGAGATTTGCAAGGTCTCAGAGGACATGAGAAAGTAGGTTCCATGCCAGTCTCTGAGAAAGTCGGAGAGGAAGAAACTTATGGCAATGCTAGACTTCCCTCTGGGTTCTCTCACCTCAACAGCATAGCTCTCAACCTGTTAGCAAAACAATCAGAGAAAAGACAAAAATAATGGGGGACAATACCACAGGAATGGGGGACAATACCACAGGAATAGGGGCAAAGTTTAAATATTGCTCTTATAAACTTAAAAAACTGATGGAATAAAAGGTCTTGTGTTACCCTGCATTTTCTGATATATTAAGTCTGAAACTCAAATTCCTGCAATTACTTAGTGGATTTATTCATTGATTTGTCACAAAAGTCCAAAAAACTAAATGAGGAAATTACCAAAAATGAGGCAAAAATCTGGACAGTTGAGAGGTATGCTCAAGAGATATATCCACAGGAGGCTGGAAAGCAGCAGACTCAGACTAACATTTCTTAGCCTTGTTTTTGACAGGCAGCTGTACCTTGGGGCAAGCAGATTCTTCCATGGTATCATGTGCCAAAAGCTTGAAACAAGAAGTTATGTACTCACCATAACGTTCGATGTATGTAGTCCATCTCGCCTCACATTCCAACCCGTGGGTTCGGAGCCGAATGTCTGCTCCGACTTGGCCATACTTTTAGCTCAAAGTCTTTCCATTGGCTGGGCTAAGATGGTATCCCATGCCGCACTGCTCTCTATCCCCAGATCTAGTTTGCTGCGAGCATCAGCACTCATTCTCCATGCATAACATCTAAGGAAGGAAGAACAAACCAAGAATGAAGGGAACGCTGAAACCAGGCCTAATCTCCAGATCCTCCAGGATGGGGGAAGGTGGGGGGGGGGGGTGTAAGAAAGAATGTGAGGCAAGATGGACTACATACATCGAACATTATGGTGAGTGCATTAACTTCTTGATGTTATGTAGTCCAATCTCACCTACATTCTTACCCGTGGGACAGTGTCCCCAGCACCTAAATCCTGGGAGGCTCAGTGGAAAATACTCCTGAGCACTGTGAACCAAAGGAAGACCAGCCTCTAGATACCACATCTAACTTGTAATGAGTAACAAAGGTGTGAGGAGATGCCCAAGTAGCCGCAGCACAAATATCATCCATAGACAGTCTTGCCTGAAAAGTTGTAGATGTAGATACAGACCAGGTAGAGTGAGCCTTCACTCAGAACGGTAAATCTCTTCCTCCTGAAGTATAAATGAAAGAAATACAACTGGAAATCCACCTGGACGTGACTTTGGAAACAGGAGACCCAATTATGTTTTCCGAAAATGAAACAAACTGATCAGATTTTCTGAGGTCCTTCGTTCTGTGCAAATAAAATCGTAATTGTCTGTGCACATCCAACTGATGAAATTTGAATTCTGCATTGTTTGAGAACCGAGGAAAAAACACTCGCAATTCAATGGATTGGTTAAGGTTACTAAGTGACGCTACTTTGGGAAGAAAGGAAGGATTCAGTCGGACAGAAACCCTGTCCTTATGAAAAATCAAATAAGGAGGTTTTGACTGAAAGCTTGAAGCTCAGAAACGCCTCTGGCTGACGTGATGGCTACCAAAAAGACAGTCTTCCAAGTTAAGAATTTTAAATCACAAGTGGCTGCGGGCTCAAAGGGGGGTGAAGTAAGACCCTGTAGAACAAAGTTCAAGTCCCAAGGCATAACAGGTTCAGAGACAGGATGATGAAGCAACAAAGCACCCTTCAGGAAAGCCTTAGAGAGTCTAAGTGCCACTAGGCTAGGTTAGTCTGTGACATGAAAGGAAGAAATCGCCGTCAAGTGGACTTCAATGGTTGCGGCAGCTGAACACTGGTTGAAATGCATATAAAGGAACTCCAATACTGACGAGATTGGAGCTGTGTAGGGTCAATCTTTTTGGCATGTGCCCAGATGGAAAACCTCTTCCATTTGCTGTAATAAATCTTCCAGGTCGAAGGCTTATGAGAGGAAGATGGAATATGAACCACCTCCAGCGAAAATTGGTAAAGCCTAACTAATGACCGAAATGGAGTAGCCAGGCTGTCAACCGGAGGGTCCGAAGAGAGGGCTGGAGCTGCCCTGACATGTGAGTCAGTAATTCTGGTTGTGGGTGCAGAATCGAAGAAGCGTCCATGAGATAGGGATGGAGAAAGGGGAACCAAATTTGACAAGGCCAGTGTGGTGCAATCGGAATCATTTTGCTTCCAAAGGATTGTGCTTTCGGAATAACCTTGGACAGCAAGGGAACCGGAGGGAAGGCATATAGTAGACCGGAGGGCCAATCGTGGACTAGAGCATCCCTGGGTGACTCCCCATGAGGGGAAATAAGGGTGAAGTAGGTGCTGCATTTGGCATTGAGGGGGCTGGCAGAAAGGTTGCAGCAAGGATAACCCCACCTGCGGAAAAATCTGCTCTGCAACCTGACAGTTCAGGGACCACTCGTGAGGCCTCAGAATAGCTCTGCTTAGCCTGTCTGCGATCACATTGGACTTCCCTGGAATGTGCGTTGCTACCAGAAAACGTTGGGAAGACACTGCCCACCGCCACACTTGCATGGAATCTCTGCAAAGGGGATATGACTTGGTTCCGCCCTGTTTGTTCAGATACCATACCACTGGCATATTGTCAGAGTGGATTGCAATATTCCCGAGAGGAAGAAAGCTCTGAAGTGCTTGCAACGCTAGTAGCACTGCTCTTATCTCCAGGACATTGATATGCAGATGCATCTCGTGCTCTTGCCACGTGCCTTGAACTGTCCTGCCTAGATAATGCCCCCCCCAAAGCATCAATGGTCACCGTGGCAACTGGAGGCGAAAAAACAAAGGGCTTTCCCGCATTGAGGTTGTCGGTGTGATGCCACCAACTGAGATCCTGTTTGCACCTGTCTGAGTAGAATAGGGTGAGAAAGTGGGAGACGTTGAAGTGACCACTGGGCGAAGAGTAGCCACTGAAGGAGCCTCATATGTAACCTTGTCTTGGGGACAAACAATCGTAGCAGCCATCATCCCCAACAATTGGAGGACCAATCTTGCCTTCACTCCTCAGAGGGAGCAAGGCGTAAATCTGTTTTTGTAGGACTCTGATTCTTTCCTATGGTAGAAACGCCCGCATGAGGACGGTGTCTAATTCGGCGCCTATAAAGGCGACACACTGCGAGGGCAACAAGGCAGATTTTTCCCAGTTCAAGGTGATGCCCAACTGTTGACATAGGTTGATAGTAGCGTCTCTGGTCCGAAGTAGCAGATGCCTGGTGGTGGCAATAAGGAGTCAGTCGTCCAGGTATGGAAACACTTGGAATCCCTGAAGTCTCAAGTGAGCAGTCACCACTGCTATGCATTTGGTAAACACCCTGGGGGCTGTGGTAAGACCAAAGGGCAGGGCTCGAAACTGAAAGTGACAGTCTCCCAGCCGGAAGCGTAGGTGAGTTATTGGTGCCCTGTCCATCTTTATGTGGTAGTAAGCATCCTTGAGGTCGATGGAGCACATCCACACTTTTCCCAACAATGGGAGAATAGACCATTCGGAACTTGGACTTTTGCACATGGGTGTTCAATTGGCAGAGATCCAAAATAGGTCTCAGGTCCCCTGTCCTTTTCAGCACCAGAACAAATCTGAAGTCCCTAATCCGATCTGGTCTGAGGGGACACGTTGGATGGCTCCTTTTTCTAGCAGCTTTGAAACTTCTGAAGCTGCGGAATCCCTTTGACTGGGTGGAACATCCAGGATTTTCTTGATTGGAGGGGGATTTGACAAAAAGGGAATGACATATCCTCCGGAAATTATTCATAGAACCCATTGGTCCTGGGAGATATCTTGCCAGGCCTCCGGGTATAATGAGATTCGACCCAGACTGGCTCCGGAAATGCACAGTTGGAACTCCCATCAGGAGCACCGGTAGGAGAACCACAAAAGGAATCACAGTCTCCCAAGTTGCAAGGGCCTCCTCTGCTTCTACGGCGGCATCTACCTGAATAACCACCCCCTCCCCTGCCTCTGGAAGGGGGGCTCACCTTGTGCACCGGGAAAAACCTCTGATTTCTTGAACCACATCTTTCCACCCCTCTGGGCCTTGGTATAAGGCCTAGAGGGAAGGGAAAAACATACTCCTACGGCACACAGAGTTTTTCCCTCTTGCTTGCACCTAGTAAGAGTGTCTTTCACCTTGGTTCTGAACAAAGAGGAACCATCAAACGGGGGTGTCAGTGAATGTAGACTTGAAGGCCTCCGCGAAATGACAAAGGCGCATCCAGGCCCGTCTCCTAAGAGCATCTCCTGAACTTGCTGCCCTATCGCTCCCTCAGCTGTGTGGGAGATCAGCCTCATGGAGGAGTTCATAATAGAATTGAGGGTGGACATCTGAGCGTTGAACTTCTGAGCCACTGCCTCAGAAATGTTACCCATAAGAGTATCTCCAAGCTCCTTTAGGAGATCTCTCTGGAACCGTGTAAAGTGTGATAAGTAATTCAGTGAGTGCAAAGTAAAGGCCGCTGAAGAAATAAGAAGTTATGTACTCACCATAACGTTCCGAGTAGGTAAACTTCATTTGTCTGCAACCTGTGGGATACGGATCCGATCTCGGATCCGAGCCAGCAACTTTACAAAGCTTAGATCCGAGCTCCTAGCTCCTCCCCTTACCCATAATCCCTTGCCAACCCTGACTGACGTCAGATCAAGTTTGCCCGCAACCACTATAGTAGATAACTAACTACGTTATCGGAAAGGTACATCACTATATGTCATAAAACACCTCTGTAGGTCAGGGGGAAGCAGGGGGGGAAACGGTTGCAGACAAATGAAGTTTACCTACTCAGATGGAACGTTAAGGTGAGTACATAACTTCTTAATCTGAAGTAGTTAACTTCATTTGGTCTGCAACCTGTGGGACAGAGTCCCCAGCTACCTAAACCTTGGGCGGCCTTCATGGAAGGATATTCCGGAGCACTGCAGAGCCAAAAGAAGTTCTCCCTCTGGAGATAATGTCCAATTTATAATGATTGATAAAAGTATGAGATGAGGCCCAAGTGGATGCTGAACAGATGATATCCAAGGAAACTCTGGATTTAAAGGCAGCAGATGTAGCCATAGCCCTAGTTGACGGGGCACGAACTCCTTGAGGTGCGGGCCTGCTGGAATTTTGAGAAGCCGTGATGATACACTGTGAAATCCATTTTGATAAGGAAACTTTCGAGACTGGTTTACCTAGATTAAATTTGGCAAAGGAGATGAACAGCTGGTCGGATTTGTCTATGACCAGATGTCTTATGAATGTAAAATCTAAGTTGTCTAGGCACGTCTAAAGAATGTAATCTGTACTCCCTTTGTTCTGGTAGTTAGGAAAGAAGACCGGCAAATTGATAGATTGGTTAATATTAGATTCAGAAACTATCTTTGGGAGGAAGGAGGGATTGGTCCTGAGGTAAACCCTATCCTTGTGAAAAGCTAAGTATGGGGGTTTCACAGAAAGAGCTTGTAATTCAGATACTCTCCTGGCTGAAGTAATAGCCACTAGAAAGGCTGTTTTCCAAGACAAATGTCTGAGGTCTACTGAAGTCGCAGGTTCGAAGGGAGGGGTAGTCAAGGCTTGTAATACCAAGGTCAAATCCCATGGAGGTACTGCTTCCTTTATTGGAGGCCTAAGTAGAAAGGTGCCCTTTAGGAACGTTTTGCACAATTTTGTAGTAATCAAAGGATCCATTTCAGTACCTACGTGATGAGAGATAGCTGCTAATTGAACCTTAACCGTAGAACTGCTAGCTCCGTCATTAAAAAGTCCTGAAAGAAAATCCAGCACCGCAGGCAAGGGGGCTGTAAAAGGATCCAAATTATGGCGTTCTGCCCAGATAGAGAAACGCTTCCATTTACTACCATAGACCTACCTAGTAGAGGGCTTGTGCAATGCTACTAGGATAGTTTTAACTGGAAATGAGATACCGGGAGTCCTAGCTACAAGTGGAACTGGAGCAGCCAAGCCGTAAGCTTGAGGCTGACCAGGTCGGGAACTGGGAGTCCCAGGGGGTGGGAAATTAGATCCGAGAGGGGATCTAGAATCCAGGGCGGATTCGCTCGAGACCAGAGGTAAGGGAACCAAGCTTGGCAAGGCCAGAATGGGGCAATGAGGATCATCCTGCTCCCCAACCGACTGGCTTTCTGAAGGAGTTTTAGCATCAGGGGAAGAGGAGGGTAGGCATAGAGAAGACCGAGTGGCCAAGCATGCACCAAGGCATCCCTCGGGGCTTCCCCGGCAAGGGGAATGAGAGCGAAGTAATTGTTGCATTTCATGTTTGAGGGAGATGCGAAGAGATCGCAACAGGGCTGCCCCCAAACGGCAAAAATTTGACTCGCTACTTGAGGGACCACTCGTAAGGTGAAAGGATGGTGCGACTCAGTCTGTCCGCCAGGATGTTGGTCCGTCCCGGAATGTGCATTGCCATGAGAAAGCGGTCGGTGGAGATCGCCCATTCCCATACTCTCATGGACTCTCGACAGAGTGGTTAAGACTTGGTTCCCCCTTGTTTGTTGATATACCATACCACAGACATACTGTCAGGATCGCAATTGTTCCTACAGGCAGAAGGCTCTGAAGTGCTTGCAACAACAACAGCACTACCCTCATCTCTAGAACATTTATGTGCAATAAGGTCTCTGAATCGTTCCACGTGCCTTGGACCGTCCTGCCCGAATAATGCCCCCACCCAAGACGAGAGGCGTCCGTGGTCACCGTGGCGAGAGGGGGGGGCCATGGAAAAGGGGCGTCCCGACTGGAGGTCCGGTGACTGAAGCCACCAAACGAGAGCCCTCTTGCAGGCCCTGCTGAGAGGAATGGGGTGACTCAAGAGGTACTGATGAAAGGACCATTGGACTTGTAGACTCCACTGTAAAATCCTCATGTTCAGACGCGCCATGGGAAGGTTTATTGTGGCTGACATGGATCCTAGGGCCCTCAGAACCAATCCTGCCGGAGGTTTAGAAGATTGAAAGATGGCCTGCAAATGTGCCCTCAGTGTGTGCAACCGGTCAGGAGTTAGGAAGACTAGATGCCTGTTGGTGTCCAGTCTGGCCCCGATAAAATCTATCACCTGAGTCGGGGTGAGAGGACTTGTCTGAGTTTATGGTGATCCCTAGTTGTGGAGCAAAGGTTGAGAAAGTAGTCCCTGGCTAAGCATAGTAGATGCCTTAGCTTAACTAAAATATTAACTTGTGTGTGCCTTCTACTCTACCCAGTTATTTTGTGTGAACTAGTTTGTTTCCCTGCGTGTTTTTCAACAGTTTGTCATGGCTTCTGGAGCAGAGCCCGAAGATATTGGTACACCGTATGAGAATACTCCAGTGATTTTAAAGGACTGCAACGATTCTTATTTGTTACCACCTTCCAATGTCTCAGGCGGAGACAAAACTAATTGAGTCTGTTATTTTGCGTCTCGACTACTTGCTTACACGCTTGGACAACCTTGAACGTCGGTTCGACGCTGAAAAAGTACCACTTCCGGTTCTTCCTAGTTCTGGGAGAGTCAACGGTTCTAACGGAGTAAACCACGACTCGAGCCGTGGTTTTCATACCAACGAAACTTCTTCCAGTCTACCCTGTGGGCAGAGGAGCATTTCGGCTAATGTTGGTGAAATTCCAACCTTTCTCTTAGCACCTGGTTCAACTTTGCTAAGGCTCGATAATAGCGACAGCAGTAATAGCGGCGATATCGGAAAGGACATTGGGTCTGTTAACCAACATATTAAGGTGACTACGAATGCAAGACCTACTTACACTGACATTGTTCAATCGAATACTTCAATGGCAGGTAATAATTTTAACATCAATACCTGGTTGTCTGACATTTCATTTTTTGGCGCTAACAACGCGCCTATGAATACAAGTACTGGTTCTGAATCATCCAGTATTTCTGTCAATTTAAAAGAACTGGATAAACTTTTAGCTAAATTAAGGAAAACTCAACTTGAGGTTTCCTATTTTAATGAATGCATGAGGAATAAGATTGTGCCTAAAGGGCTAAGACGCTGGCAATATCCAACAGGCCTGGAAGCTAATTCTCAATTTCACCTAGAAATTATAGCCCTGTTTGATCGTCAAGGCTTAGAATTGATTGAACTCATGTGCAAACATTACAGTGTAGTAGTTGAGGAATTGACTGAATTAGTGTGTGACCTTGACAAGAGAATTAGGTTTGACAATGAATTTTCTCGCTATAAATACGAGTACAATCGTATTTTCGTTAGCATTGACTCGTATCTCAATAAACTTAAGGCAAAGTCAAAAAGTTGGACAGAGAGTTGAAAGCCTATAATGATGGCTTGGCTTACCCCCAGCCTCCCGTTTCCGAGACTTGGCAAAATGGTAAACATCAAGGTTTTTCTAATTTTAACAGAAACAAAAGTTTTGTGCCGGTGGATAATCAGCGTGAAGGAGAGCAATTTCCTTCAAATGGATCATCACATGATGGTCTAACAAACTGTTTTTAACAACAATGATTCAGGTCAACACGCTAACCAATCTAGCTACTATAATTTGAGATCTAATAACCCTAATTTTTTAGGGGCAAGGCAGAAGCAACAACCAGGGCACATGAACCAAAAGAGAAAACAGAACAACAACAAAATATTGACTCTGTTAATTTTTCAACTATTTTTTTTACTAACGCCATGGATGATTGTGACCTTGTTGAGCCTTGCAATTCTAGTTATTTAGATGGTTTAAATTACGTCAACATACCAGTTGATTGTAATGTACTCATTGATTCTCCTGTCAACCTTGATGTTACACCTGTGTCTATTGATTTGGTTACAAAACCCAATCACCCTGTGTTGTTGTTTAATGTTAGCGGTGATTTCAGAGTTTATAATTTTTCTCAAATTGATGTTCCAGCTGATTTAATAGCGTTGCTGTCTAAAGGATATACCTATGTTCCACCTCAAAGAATAGATTTAGTGAGGACTATTATTGATTTAAAATTATACACTAGGAAACTGAATTTGAATATGATGGGTAATTCCCTTACTAGTGAACTTAATCAATTTAGAATACCCAGTACATTTAACCCACCGCTAAATCCTTTGATTAAGGTGTTTGAACAGTTTTGTGAACTTGATATCCGCAACCTAGTATTGTCTACACATCTCGAGCACGCTAATGTTTATAAGAACAGGAACTTTCAAAAAGAAAGGGATAGTCTTAATTTTATTAAGACGAAAGACATAAGAATAGGTAAGCCTGATAAAGGTGGGGGAGTTGTTATTTTTTATAATGCTGACTACTCCAATAGGATGTTTAGTTTATTAAATTCCGATTCTTATGTTGAGAGTTCCCTTTCTGAAATTAATAAAGCTTACAGCTTAATTAAGAATGTTATTGAAGACTTATACATTGAAGGGAGGATTACTCAAAATATATACAACTATATGACTACATTTTTTCCTAGACTTCCTTGTTTATTTGGGATACCCAAAATACATAAAAATCTACAGAATCCTCCTATGCGTCCTTTGGTAGATAGTAGAGGTTCCCCCACCTACGCGTGTGCCAAAGTTGTTGATTCAATTTTGCAAAAATACTTGGTCAACATTAAACAAATTTGTAAAGATTCATGGACGTTTTTAAAGAATATAAATGATTTGGAATTCAAGTCCTGTTACAACTTTTTGACTATTGACGTAAAAGATTTATATACATGTATTCCCCACACCATAGCCGCAAAATGGGTTAGTGAAATGTTAAAACTCCAAGGGTGCCCTATGGACGAAATTTCATTAGTTGAAGAACTTTTGAGTTTAATTTTAGATAATAACTTTTTTGTTTTTGAAGGCGTGTTTTTCCTTCAAAAGGTGGGAGTAGCCATGGGTTCACCCTGCGGCACCAGTGTAGCCAATATGGTAATGGCTTTTTGGGAATCCTCGTATGTATTTAATAACTGTGATTATAAGGAACACATTGTTTTTTACACTCTGTTCCTAGATGACATTTTTATTTTGTTAGATGGAGATACAGAATATATCGAATTGTTAGTACACTATTTTAATTCAACTACTACTTTTTTAAAATTTACACACACTTTTGATTCTATCTCTATAGCTTATTTGGATATTACACTTACTAAGGACACTACTTGATAGATACACAGCTTCTACCCATAGAAAGAACACTTATTGTAACTCAATGTTACATTATACAAGTTGCCACCCGTACCACCAAAAACGGGCTATTATAAAAGGTCAACTAGTACGTGCAGCTCGTATCATTACAGTGGATGAAGTCTTCCACAATGAATGTGATTTTATCAAAGAAATGTTTTTGACTCGTGGTTATCCAGAATCTTTGATTAATGACACGATTAATGAAGTTTCATTAAAACGTCAGTCTCTTTTTTATACACCTTTATTGAATAGCATTGTAAATGGTTCATCCATTTTAAATGGATCTTTTAACACTTCTATTGATGTATCTGAAGTGCAACATCCTGAAACAAATAAGCTTAACACTTCCTTTATAACTACTTATAATTTAAACAGTAGTGATTGTTTTAAGATTGAGAAAAAATTGGGATATTTTTAAAGGTGATAATAATGTTTTTACATGTGTAGGTGATCGACCCTTAGTAACTTACAGAAGAGGTAAAAATCTTAAAGCTTATTGTGAGAACAGTAGATCGAACCCAGTTAGAATTCCAGGCATGTATAAATGTCAAGCTTGTAATTATTGTGCTTATATATTGGAATCTAACAGTTTCTGTTAATAATTTAAATTACAATTTGAAATGGAGGAATAATTGTAATTCCAAGATGGTAGTCTATCTTGCCAAGTGCCAGTTTTGTCCAGCTTTTTATGTTGGCAAAACTGAAAGGAAGCTCCGCAACCATATTTATGAACACTTGTATGCAATAAGGAAACACAAACTCGAGAATGCTTTAGCAAAACATATTGATCAACACTCCGACCACTGTTTTAAGTTTATTATTATAGATCAAGTGAAGCTAAACAAATTAAATTAAATAAATTTTTATGTATTTTATACTAGTTTATTGAGGCTAGTTTTGCTATAAAGTGATTTAGTTATTTGAATTTTATATACATAATGAGTGGGTGGTAACATAGGGTTTTTTTTACTGTCCTATCTCCTTGCTGATAGGTTAATTGATTGTACTTGTATGTATTTACATGTTATTGAACTACTTTGTATTGTCTGATGACGTTTGTGGATTGACAAACGAAAAGCGCTCAACTAAAATATTAACTTTTGTGTGCCTTCTTCTACTCTACCCAGTTATTTTGTGTGAACTAGTTTGTTTCCCTGCGTGTTTTTCAATAGTAGATGCCTTGTCGGGGCGGTGAGGAGCCAGTCGTCCAGGTACGGGAAAACCTGCATTCCCTGGAGTTTCAGGTGGGCCGCTATCATTGCTAATACCTTGGTGAACACCCTGGGGGCTGAGGTGAGACCAATGGGAAGGACCCTGAATTGATAATGACTGGCTCCCAGCCGGAAGCGGAGAAACCTCCTGGATCGTACATCCATCAATATGTGGTAGTACGCGTCCTTGAGGTCTATCGAGCACATCCAGTCGTTCTCCCGCAAGAGGGGCAGAATTGATTGAAGAGTGACCATCCGGACCTTTTCTTTGGTTACTGACAGATTTAGTAGGGAAAGAGGATGGGCCCTAGGTCGCCCGTCTTTTTTGGCACCACAAAGAACCTGGAGTAGTAACCCGATCTGGACTGGCCTGGGGGGACGCGCTGGATAGCTCCTTTTTCTAAAAGCTGCCGAATTTCTGCAGCCTCCCTCTGAATGGGTGGAACATCGGGGAGGTGTTCGGGGGTGTAGGGAATGTAGGAAAGGGGAATTCTGCATCCTCTGGATATGATATGAAGCACCCAGCAGTCTGTTGTAATGGACTCCCAAGCTGCTAGGTGCCTCGAGAAGCCCCCCCCCCCCCCGACTGCCTCCAGAGTGGAGCAGTCGGGCAACCCCTCAGGGTTGCTGCGTGGGTCGATCAGAGAAGGTTTCTCTGGACCCAAAGTTCTTCGGGCCCCCTCTGCCTCTAGGGCGGAGTCCACC
This sequence comes from Protopterus annectens, assembly GCF_019279795.1. Classification (NCBI taxonomy): domain Eukaryota; kingdom Metazoa; phylum Chordata; order Ceratodontiformes; family Protopteridae; genus Protopterus; species Protopterus annectens. Next base: position 419,537,087 of record NC_056747.1, on the reverse strand, counting down.
CTGTCCTCCTCTGCCACGGAAGGACTGGGAGTCCGGAGCGGACTGGGACTGTTGCGACTTTCGGAACCACATCCTCTTCTGTCCCTTTTGGTTCCTGGAGAAGGACGTCTGGGGAGCAGAGAAGCGGACTCCGACGGCAGACGTCTTCCCATCCTTTTCGCTCTGGACTAAAGTCTTGCGAACTGTCTTGCCAAATAGGGCAGAACCATCGAAGGGGGCATTCGCAAAAGACGCCTTGAAGGGTTCCGCGAAATCACAATGTCGGAGCCAGGCCTGGCGCCTCATATCTAGGCTCGCTCCGCTGGCTCTAGCGGCTCCCTCTGTAGCGTGGGATACAAGCCACATAGAGGTGTTGGATATAGACCTAAGAGTGGCCATGCGAGTGGAGTACAACTGTTCGTCCTCCGCCGACATGGACTCCGGGGGGCGATGCAGCGTACTCTTTAATAAGGTCTCGTTGCAGCCGTATCACATGTGCCATGTAGTTCAGGGACCTTACAGCGAAGGTCGCTGAACTAAAGACCCGCTTCCCAAGACGGTCCATCGAGCGAGACTCCTTGCTCGGGGGATGGACCGAGGGACTCTCTTGGGCTAACTCCCTCTTGGTGGCTGCCACCACCAACACTCATCTACGGGGGGGTCCCTTGCTCCAATGGGACTTCTCGGTGTGGGGGGCTTAGGATTCTGTCTGGACATTTGGGGACTGGCTCCACAGTGTCCGGCTCCTTCCACTCCCTAGTGGTAATAAGGTCCACTAAGGGGTCGGCCAGAGGGGACACCCAAGAGGTAGATGGGCCTGCTTCAAACGCCTCCAGGAACACGGATTCGTCCGAGGAAGCCTTGGGGGTGGACCCCCCCCTTATCCTAAGCATTTCCATGATGTCTCCGAAGGAGACATCCTCGGGGGTGATCTTGGGGAGCCTTCCCCCTCATCCAAATCCGTGTCTTCTGTCAAGGACTCGGGGGAGTCCACGTGCCTCCTCTTGCACTTTCGCTTGTGAGGAACATCCTCGGGGGGCTGTCCGAGGATGTCTCACCAGCCACGTCTTGTTCCAGGGGAACGACCTGAGACGTCAAAGCAGGATGTCTCTGTGGCCGGGCGATGGAAGCCTGACCCAACCGAGAGGGAGTGCAGGATGGAACAAAAGCAAGGACCGGGGGCCTGGATGTACTCAACAGAGCCCTCTCCACCACATCGAAGGCCGAGGGAGAGCCACTCTCTCTGGGATCAGAGAGCAGACCCTTGCTCTGATCCGATGGATGATCGGAACCGGCGCCGAGAGCATCGGATCCGAAGGACCAGTGTGCTCCGACCTGGATGGAGCCAAAGGCACACTGACCCCTTCAGATCTGATGCTCAGACCACGGCTCCGAGAGCTCGGATCCGACAAGGAAGGACCAGACAGACTCGAAGGAAGAGTCTGCGCCGAAGTACCCATACTGTCAGCGCCAACCCACCCCGGCTCCAAGTGCTCCCCGGAGGGGGGGAGGCAGGAGCACTCCCATCTGCAGCTGGGCCTGGATGAAGCTTCGCATCATCCGGTTCAAATCTGCATCCGAAAGGCTACGGGTGGATCTCGAGGCCAGAGAGGCTGGCCGGGAGTGCCGCCTTGATGACCTCGACGGAGATCGGGTCTCCTCCTCCTCGGGTCCCGGTGAGAATCATGGAGACCGGAGCCGAGAAGGAGGAGAACTAGAAGCCTTGGATGGAGAAGCCCGCTTAGCCGTGGGGGCCGAAGCGGAGGCCTCGGCCCGCCACTTGTGGTGCTTCTCCCTTTTTTTCTTTCCTGTCCTCCCTCTCCTCCGGCGCAGAAATGGGAGATTGAGTCCCGGCCGGGGGGAGAGGCAGGAGTGGACGCCAACGAAGCCTGGGAGGAGGCCACAGAAGCACTGGAGGCCTAAGCCGAATCCGGGGGCAAGAGTCCCGCTAGGATCAACTTCGTCCTCCGGTCCTTCAGTGCCCTGGGGTTGAACGACGCGCAGAACACCCAGAGGAGAGGTGTTCAACCCCAAGGCACCGGACATACAGTGTGGCCATCCGCTGGGAAGAGCTTATGGCCACACTCAGTGCACTTAGAAAATATCGGTTTTGGGGCCTCAGACATATTAAACTAAAAGGTAAAACTCACTCAGTAAGGCCCCAAACACAGGCACACACCGACTATGACAAGCGAGGGGTGGGGAGGAGAAAAATTTGACTAAAATTTAGTAAGGTTATATAAAAATAGGGTTATTTCAAAGGGAACCTAACCCACACAAAACACTCACACAAGTTTAAGGGAGAAAATAATGAAACAAGGACTTATCTGACCAACAGACCAGGAGCTCGCAATCTAGCTGCTGTTCGGAAGTGCGGCAAACTAGATCTGAGGTCAGTCAGGGTTGGCAGGGGATTATGGGTAAGGGGAGGAGCTAGGAGCTCGGATCTAAGCTTTGTAAAGTTGCCGGCACTGATCCGAGATCGGATCCGTATCCCACAGGTTGCAGACAAAATTAAGTTAACTTCAGATCATACATTTCCTGTACCGGTCCATAGTACTAGACTCCTCGTTAAGGGGATGGACGGTGGAAGGAGTCTCAGCTAATTCCTTCTGGTTGGCCGCTGCCACCACCATGGCATCCACAGGGATTCCCTTGGATAGGAATTCCTTATCAGGAGGAGCAGACAAAAATTTATTGTGTCTCCTGAGGACTGGTTCCACAGACTCAGGGGTTTCCCACACCCTTCGACAAATCAGATAGAGAAGCTCAAAGGGTGGAGACACCCAGGAGGTGGAGGGATGAGCACCAAAGGCCTTCAGAAACAGACTCCTCTTCGGAGGGGGGTTTGGATGGCCAGTCACCTCTGTTTCAAAATCTCAAAGATGTCAGAGAAAAACACCCTCAGAGGATAACTTAGGGGATCCCTCAGACTCCTCAAGGTCTGTGTCTGACCTGAGAGACATCTTGGGACTCTATGTGCTTCCTCCTGCACATTCTCTTTCTGGTTGGCTCCACAGGCAAAAACTCTGATAGGGCCCTCAGAAATGTAAGGACCACTCGTGGGGTACCCTGAGGCCTTGGGACTCCATTGTCCAGAGACAGATGGCGATTAGAGACCTGCAACTGTGCTGTAGGGGACAGAGTGACCGAACCGTATGGTGCCGCTGATGACCTGGCCAGCATGCTCCGCATGGCCTCGAAAGCTGGTCCTTCCGGATCCAAAGATCGACCAGCCTCCGAAGCAGAGACAGGAATCAGACTTCCCCGTGCCGAAGCACCAAGAGGGAGGCTAGGAGCAGAGAGGTGTCTCAAAGCCTCTCCCTCGGGTCAGACCAATGAATCCTGAGTTCTGAAACCTGTGGACGGCGCCAACGGGGTCGGAGCGGACGTCGGAACCGATAAGCCAGGAGGGGCTGTCGGAATAAACTTAGGGACATCACACAGAGCCGATCATTCCGGCTCCGAAAGCTGAGGTGTGCGGAGGAAGTATCGATGTAGGTTGAGGGACAGGCTCCAGAGCAGACTGGGTCGGAGCCGAAAACAATTTTGCCAGTACTGGTGACTGAAGTCTCTGCACCACTTTATCAACGTTCACATCCGATAAGGTCCTGGAGGATTTGGAGGATAGGGAAGGAGATAGAGACCTCCTCTCTGAAGGAGACCTGCGAGGAGGAGATACCAGCCTAATGCTAGGCGACCGGCTCCGAACAGGCTCCAAGAAAATTGAAGCCGAAGCAGGTTCCATAACCACTGACACTTCCCTAAGGACAATGGAGCCAAGGATATCATAGAAGATGTTGCTGTTTTCTCTGACTGCTCCGAGGATACTGATGGAGCCGGTGATCATTTTTTTGCCTTGGAAGATTTAGCTTCTGATGGAGAAGCCTTAAAGCTGGAAGCACTCTCCAAACCAAACCCTCCTCGAAGGAGGGTTTCACAAGTCCTTTCAAAATCAATTTGTTCTTCCTTTCCTGAAGAACACGCAGGCTAAAGGCATGAAAAAAACTACACGATTCCTGGAGGTGAATCGCTCCCAGACAGTGTGTCCATAACTAACTCAAAACTAGACCAACAGTCAAACAGCCACAAGCATGGGAAAGTACAGTTTTGTCTCTCTTCTTTCGGCTTTTCCCGGTTAGGGGTCGCCACAGCTGAACTCTGGTCCGCTAATGACTGACAGCAGACTTTTACGTGCTGGCTTGCCGGGCCTAACGCACAACCTTCAACGGAGGAACGCCCATTCACGCATGTCGACACACAGAAGACGCTCTGAGAATCGAACATGCAACGCCCAACTGTGAGGCGACAATGCTACCGGGGAAAGTACAGTTTTGTACCCACCATAAATGTAGATGTTCGAGTGTTCACACTGCTGCAGTCATCACACTTGGGTTATCCTGCCGGCAGGCGGTCCCGCAGTCGGCCAGAGTTCCAAAGTCTTGGTCTGGCGTCAGTTGCTGTCATTTCTTCCCTGACATCAGTGCGCCAATGGTATATATAAGATGCATCAGACGCCATTTTCTTCAGTTTTTCTTGCCCCAGATGTCAGGTGCCCCCAAGTGGGTAGGCAATACATATTGCTAATCAAAAATATACATATAAAATAAAAACAATACCTTCAGTTACCAGCAAATACACCCCAAAGGTTGTATAGGATAGAAGGGTATAGATAACTCCAGCTAGTTCAGAGGGGATGGAGGGAGGGTAACCTGGACTGCAGCAGTGTGAACACTCCAACATCTACATTTATGGTAGGTACAAAACTGTACTATGTTCATCGTGTTACACTGCTGCAGTCATCACACTTGGGTTGAATCCCAAAGCTAAGGTTGGGTGGCTGGTCTATAAAGAGTTAGGATTGGCTAAGAGGCCCAGCAGAACTGCAGTGGCAAATCCTGCTCTGGATTTAGAGTAAAGAGGCAGGTGGTAATGCTTGGTGAAGGTGTGCACTGAACTCCAAGTTGCAGCCTCCAAAATTTCCTTGGTAGGTACTCCTCTGAGAAAGGCTGCTGAAGTGGCTGTTGCCCTGGTGGAATGAGGTCTAATGTTATTAGGGACTGATTCTCCATGCTGTGTGTAGCAGTACCGGATACAGTGTCCTATCCATTTGAATATAGTCTGCTTTGAGATAGCCTTGCCTTGTGATCCTGCAGCATATGCTACAAACAGTTTATCAGTTTTCCTGAAAGCTTTTCTTTTGTCCAAGTAGAAGCGTAGCTGCCCGTGTACATCCAAAGAATGCAGAAGTTTCTCCCCTTTATTTTGGGGGTTTGGATAAAAAGTAGGCAAATGGATGGTTTGGTTAAGAGCCACACTAGATACCACCTTTGGCATGAAGGTGGGGTTTGTCCTTAGAGATACCCTATCCTGATGAAAAATTATAAAAGGTTCGACTGCCATTAATGCCTGTAGCTCAGACTCTTCGTGCTGAAGTTACTGCCAGGAGCAGAGCTGTTTTCCATGATAAAAATTTTAGATCGGCTGTATTGGCTGGCTCAAAAGGTGGTAGGGTCAGTTTTTCCAAAACTAAACTGAGGTCCCAAGTTGGTGTTGATGCTCTCCGGGGCGGTCTTATGTTTTTAGCCCCTCTGAGGTACTGCTTTAGCAAGGGATGAGAGAATAAAGGAGGATCCGTGTTGTAATGTGCAGAAATGGCAGAGGCGTGAATCTTAATTGATGAAAAGGATAGGCCTCTGTCCAGCATCTCAGTTAAGTATTGTAAAATCTGAGGAATGTTTGGAACAAGAGGGTCAAGGCTGTGAGCCTGGTTCCAGGCGCAGAATCTCTTCCATTTTTCTGAGTAAGCTTTCCTGGTGCTAGGCCTCCAAAATGACATCCATAACCGCTTTAGAGAGAGGTGTTGCCCGTTTGACTAAAGTATCTGCCATGCAGCCAGGTTTAGGGTTTTGAGATGACCGTGCAGGATCTGATTGTTTTGTTGAGTCAGAAGGTGTGGAATGTGGGGCAAAATCCATGGTGGGCCGAGCCAAGTTCCTTAAGATAGGGTACCAGTGCTGGCGTGGCCAGTCTGAAGCAAACAGGATCATCTGTGGTTTTTCTTGTCTGGCTTTTAGGACTACCTTTGAAAGGAGAGGCAGTGGTGGGAAGGCATAGATTTTTAGGTTTTTCCAGCTGAACAGAAGAGCATCCACTTTCCATGCTTGTTTGTGAAAAGTCCTTGTGCAGAATTTTTGTAGTTGGCAATTCAGAGGGGAGGCAGAAAGATCCATGGTCTGGGCATCCCCATTTTTGTGTTATCATGCTGAAGATTTGTGGGTTCAATTTCCATTTGTGAGGGTCCATGATATTTCTGCTTAGGTAGTCTGCCAGAGTATTTTTCTTTCCCGGCAGGAATTGTGCTTGCAGGTGGACTTGGTACGTTAGAGCTGTGTTCCACAAGGTCATGGCTTGCCTGCATAGGGGATAAGAGTGAGTGCCCCCTTGTTTATGTACCACATTACTGTGGTGTTGTCTGTCTTTAGTAATAGTTGCCCTTGGGTGTAGAAGGTCCTTGAAAGCTGTTAGGGCATTTTGAACAGCCAACATCTCTTTTTGATTGATGTGAAGATGCATCTGGTCTGTGGTCCACTTGCCCTGAATGCATGTTCCTGTCATGTGTGCTCCCCAGGCGTAATCCAAAGCATCTGTTGTTAGAGTTTGCCTGGCTGTGGGTCCGGTAAAAGGCTGACCCTTGTTTAGGTGACATGCCTGTGCCCACCATCGAAACTCCTGTTGTATGTAGGGAATTATTGGAATTACTGCTTCTAGACTGTGAGAATGTTGAGTCCAAACACTTTTTAGGTACCATTGTAATTTCCTCATATGCAGTCTGGCATATGGTATTAGTAGTATGCAGGATGCCATGAATCCCAGGGCCTGCAGAATTTTTCTTGCAGGGAGATGGGACGTTTTTGCCAGTAGCTGAAAATATTGAGTTAGTTGCACTTGTTTGTCTGGTGTGAGGTAAGCCATCTGGGCCATTGTATTTAAGCTGGCACCCAGGAATGTAATCTGTTGTGAGGACACTAGTTTTGGCTTCTTTTCGTTTACTGTGTACCCTAGAGAAATTAACAACCTTTTCACAAACGCCAGATGCTGTAGAAGAATGTCCTTTGTCTCTGCTTGAATGAGGCAGTCGTCCAGGTATGGATATATTTGAATTTCTTTTTGTCTGCAAAATGCAATTACTGGTGCCAGGCACTTTGTGAAGACCCTGAGCACAGTAGATAAGCCAAAGGGCAGTGCAGAGAATTGGTAGTGCATTGTACCAGCTTTGAATCAGAGGTATCTTCTGCAATTTTCACTGATAGGGACATGCAGGTATGCCTCTGAGGTCCAGAGTAACAAGCCAAGCCTTCTTGCCCAGCATGGGTAGAAGCTGCTGTAATGTCAACATTCTGAATTTCGGAATATCCAGATAAGTAATTGAAAGGTCCAGTATAGGCCTCCAGGCTTTGTCCTTTCTGGGGACCAGGAAGAGTAGAGTAAAATCATTGTCCCTGTTGTGGTACTTTTTGTATAGCTCTCATATCCATGAGGGCTGAAATTTGTTTTGGTGCCTCTGCCCATTGGTTTTGTGGCAGGTCTGGCATTCCTTTTAGCTTTGGTAAAGAATGGAAGTGAAATCTGTAACCTTGAGACAATATTCAGGACCCATTTGTCTTGGGTGATTATTTGCCAGTTTTGAGAAAAAAGTGCTATTTTTCCCCTTAAGGGGGCTTCCAGAAGGGACGTGCTTGGTGTACGCAAGGGAAAGTCATTGTGACTGTTTCCTGTAAGGTTGAGACTTGCTTCCTGTAAGGTTGAGACTTGTCCTCACCTCATTTTGGGGTTGAGGTGCCTCACTGTCGTCTGTTTGTGCCTTGGGGTTGAGATCTGCCTCTTGGGCGTCTGTATCTGCCTCTCTGTGGCCTGTCTGACACTGGAAAGGACCAATTTTTTGTTGGCCAATTTCTGCTAAACCGAGGTGGCTGTACCTGTAAGAAATCCTTGACTGTTTGCATAGATTTAGCTTTATCCTCCATTTTCTTTAACACCTCCTCCTGGCTTAACACCAAACAAGGTATCATGTTGTAAAGGTGCATCCAATAACTTTGCCTTAACATGTTCAGGTATACTCTGTTCTTTTAACCAAGCATGTCTTCAAATAACAGAACCTGTAACTGTGGCTGTACAAGAGGCCTCTAAAGAATCAAAACCACATTGCAGAGTATGTTTTCCCACCTGTTCAACTGCATGCAATAAATCCTGCATTTCTTTACAATCAGGAGCTTCTGAGCTGGCAAGCATTTTCTGCTTTAACTGAGCCATTAAACATTGTTGGTACTTAAGCATGTGTAACTGGCAATTTAAAGATTACTGCTAAAGTTGCAGACATGTATACTTTCTTCCTCCATCTATCCAAAGCTCTGGAATCTCTGTCAGAGGGTACTGGATTTTTTGCAATGGAAGCCTTAACCCCTTTTGGACCCTGGGAAATAGTTTCTGGATCAGCAGAAGGGTTTTTGTATAGAAACTTGAGTCGGACTCTATAATACCTATCTGGCTTGGCTGGAGCAGGGGGCAAAGAGTCAGGAGATAAGCTGGATTCAGAGAACACCATCCACAATGTCTAGTACAGGCGGAATAGCCAGGGGCCTGTGCTGAGGCAGTAAGAGGAAATCTCTGAGCCTTTTTTCTTGGATTCTGAGTATTCCTGACTTTCCCAATGGAAATGTTCCCTCATGGTATGTAAAGTTTCCCCAAGAGAGTAATCCTCAGGAGGAGAGGCTGAATGGATAGATTCCTCAGCATCAGAGTCCTCATAGGGGGGTAGAGTATCCCTGGTCTGAAAAGGAATCAGAGGAAATGGAAACCTGATCTGGAGTCCGTCTGTATCCTGCCTAGGCCTTTTCTCAGGAGGGGGATGGGAACCCCTGATTAGAGTAATGAGGTCTTCGGCCATTTTAAACATCCGTTTCTTAGGCATGGAGGACTGTACTTGTTTCTTTGTCTTTAATGGTACCTTTGTCTTGGCTGTTGATTTAATGGTAAGTTGTGAAGGTCTGAAAACACCTTCAGAAGCCGGTGCCTGCTCAGCAGCTCCGGACCCATCTGAGGGATTAGTTTCCGTAGGCCCAATACCTTGAGTTTCCAGAGGCCTAGTTGTCTCCACGTGGGAGACAGAGGTGGCCTGTGGCTCTGAGGTAGCGGGTGTCAGGGGCTGCGAAAGCGCCTCACTGAGAACCGGCGACTGGCCTAGAAGAGGTTTTGTCAGTTTTGGACCTTGGATGCCTGTCTTTATCCTTGTCTGCGTTTTTTGGAATTGCAGTCGTCGGTTGATCCGACGGCATAGTATAATTGAACCTTCGGCCAAAGTAGTGCAGAGCAAAATCAAAACGTCTTTTTATAGTGCGTTTGTTAAATCTAGCACAAAACAGACTAGTGACTTCGTGATCAGGGCCTAGGCATGGAATACAGTAAGAGTGGAAGTCCTTATGAGGTATTTGCTTCCCACAAGAAATACAATTAACTTTTTCTGACATCGGTCTGAGGCAAGAAAAAAGTTTCCCCAACGGGGTACTTAGCTTTATTGAAGACTTCAGATCTGAAATTCAACTTCAAAAATCTCAGAAGTCGGCCGACCGGCACTTGCAAACTGCTTCTGTTTGGGCACCGCGCGGCAAGAAATGAAGAAAATGGCGTTGGATGCATCTTATATACCCCTGGCGCACTGACGTCAGGGAAGAAGCGACAGCAACCTACGCCGGACCAAGACTAACTCTGGCAGACTGCGGGACCGCCTGACAGCAGGATAACCCAAGTGTGATGACTGCAGCAGTGCAACACGAACATCAGGACAAAAACAGTAAACCACAAAGACCTCCAACTAAAACGGTCTTTAGACACAAGTACAAGGGGGAGGACTAATTCCTCTAATTTAAATGGATTTAGCCCAAGGGAAAAAGTTAGCACACAAGGAAAGCAAGGGGACAGACTAGGTCCTCTAACTGAAATGGGCCTAGCCCGTTGGAAACAGCTAGTGGGATACCACAAGAACACACTATAAGAAATAAAAACTTTTCCACAACATAGTCAAGAAACAAACAAATAGCTATGAAAATAGCTTTTTTGCAAAAAACTTCTCTGTTATAAAGAAAAGGTACATAGCCACAGCCAAGAGCGAGACCACGTCCAAGTTACAGGAACGGCAAACGGGATCTGGGGAGAGAGAGTAATGCAGCATGGGATACCATCTTAGCCCAGCCAATATAAAGACTTTGAGCTGCAAGTATGGCAGAGTCGGAGCAGACATTCAGCTCTGAACCCACGGGTAAGAACGTAGGCGAGATTGGACTAATCAAAATTTATCAGAAACTACATCAAGAAGCACTTTACATTATGATTTGAAGAAACTGAACTGCTGTGGTAAACTGAAAGAGCATAAGAACTTACAAACTAAAACATTACTAAAGCTGTCTGTTCTCAGAATGGACAAAAAAGAATTAAGATATTGCTTCATTTTTTTTTTTTTTTTTTTTTATTAAGTGCTGTACAAAAATGTCAAGGAAGGTACATTCTGTGGGAGAAGCAGACTCCCACTAACTGCTACAACTAACAGAGCAACCAGAAGGTAAGAAATCAAAGGATTACAAGACTACTCCCATGTAAGATGTTATCTACACAAACTTTTCTTGCTGTTCTGTCAATTTGTATTTTATGCAAATAAGCCAATTGTGAAAACATGCACGGTCACCTATCCAAGTACAGACTGCAACAGGGCATCCTAGTGCAAAAAGGTAGAACTATGTTGATAAAGTAGAAATTGGTCAGACACCAATTTTATCACATCTTTTCTGATCAGTAAGCCACTAGAGCATACCTCCCATTTTACACACAAATCAAGAAATATTAAAATACTCAAGGTTTCAGTTTTCTTACCAGAAGAGTCCTGGTCTTCTTCCTCTTCATCATCCTCTTCCTCTTCATTTTCTTCGGCAGGTAATGTATAGCTATAATCAATGCTGTCAAGAACCCACCCTTTTTCTATATACAGACCAGGAACCACACTAGAAAACAACCAATACCTGCAAAGGATAAATAAAGTAAAATATTAAAAAAAATTGCATCTACATTGCACACATAAAAAACAAATATACTATTTGCATTAACTGTACGTCTATTACTGTAACAAAGAAACTGAGCAAGGGACTGAAATATCGTAAAAAGTATATGATTAACTTTTGGTGAATTCAAACATTTTCGGCATTTATTAAAATATAAAAAAAGCTCAACTGCTTAAGAAGAATTTCCTGTTGACAAATGTAACAGATGTCACCAAGAAAATGTATAAGCTTTTCACAGACAAATGCAGTTTTTAATTTTACTTTGGTGGCTTGTCTGATGTAGATTTTTTTATCAGAATGTGCACATTATGCAGTGTGTAAAAAATACCACCATCCTGGACAGTAAAAAGTTGAATAAATTTGTTTTACATAGAAAAAATGGCGAGAAAGTACAGTTGCAAAGTCCTACTTAAATGTGCAGATATTCTAATATTTCACTGTCTCAGTGGCATTTTGGGTTACCTGCCATGGTTACCCAGTTCCATCCAGCTAATGGACATCTCTGACAATAGAAGCTAACTATACAACACAAATGAAGTGCTGAACTCCTAGTGGGATAGCTGACTGAATGCAGTGTTTAGCGTGTCCTGCCATGGGAACATTAGGCTTTGAGGAGAAAATTTCAGAGTAGCCAAAAAAGTGTGCTCTTCTATTACAGTTATATTGGCTACCAGATTGCCCAACAGGGGTAAAGCCCATTTTCAGTTCAGGCATGCAGTACAACCTTACAATATTAAACAGTGACATCATTATAGACACTTAGAGGGGGTGGGCTGGGGGCCAAAGATGAAATGAGGGAAAAAGGTAAAGGAAAATTAATAGTATAGGTACTGAAGAAAGGCTGAAGTACAACAAAGCACCTTACAGATGATTAACAAGGGGAGTGTAGGTGGGAAAGTTTAAAAGCTAAAATATGTGAGTAGAGAGTTATACTGACAGAAGCAAAGGAGTAGTACACTGGCCTGAAATGGAGTACAGGTCAACTGAAGAAGTTCTAAAAGTGAATGACTGCCACCACAGTTTGAGGACAGTGTTACCATTTAATGTCTGGTAAGAATCCAAACATGTGAAAAAAAAAGTTGTTCTTACCATAATGATCCCTCTGTATTGCCCATCTTCATTTCCATTCATCTGTGGGTTTCCATTCCGTTCCTCGGAACTGACTGGCCGCATTTTATCCAGCTTGAGCTTCCTGACTTAAGCTCCTCCCTACACCCATAATGCCCCGCTACCCCAACGTACCTCAGATCGAGCTCATCAGCAAAGGCATAGCATATAAAAAAAAAATTTATACTAGATAAATACAAAATCCTACCAAACATCAAAAGCCCAACAAAAGGAACAGAAATTCCTTTGTACAGTCAACCAGGCTTCCCAAAGACTTGGACAGGGGGATGGGGAAGGCAGGAAGGTTAATGGAAATGAAGACGGACAACACAGATGTAATATTATGGCAAAAACTTCTTTATCTGTTGTTGTCCTACATTTCACTAACCTGTGGGACAGAATCCCCAGCTACTATGATCCCGGGTAGCCCTCATGGAAGGATATTCCAGAGAACAGCAGAGCAAAAGCATTTCTACTTTTGGATATGATGTCCAATTTGTAATGTGTAAATAACTGAGGATTAGACCAAGTAGTTGCGGCACAAAAGTCAATGGAGACTAGACCAAAAGGCCTGAGAAGCAGCGATGGATGTTGTGGAGTAGGCCTTAATTTGTCCTGGTACGGGAATGTTTTTGGAGGAGTAAATAAAGGTAACAATCCCTCATTCTAACTGGAAAGACTGCTAACAGATTTACCTCTGTCACAGAGATGGACACAAACAACTGATCAAACTTGGTAAAAAGCATGGTCCTATGTAAATAAAAACGAAGCTGTCTGTTGAACATCGAGCAACTGGAGAGTATATTCGCCTTTGCTTTGGCAGCTGGGAAAAAACTGGAAGATCGATAAGACTGATTAACATTTCTTTCCTTGGCCACGTTGGGGAAAAAAAGGAAGATTAGTACATAGGGTCAATCTATCCTTGGGAAAAATCAAATATGGACATTTTGAAGAAAAGGCCTGGAGTTCGGACACATTTTGCAGAAGTAATAGCTACCAGAAAAAGCTTTTTCCAGGAAAATAATTTAAAATCCACAGAAGCTGCAAATTCAAAGGCCTGATGAACCAGGGTTTGTAAAATCATGGTCAATCTCTAGGAGTGGAACTTTCACTGAAGGCAATAGCAGGCAAGTGCCCCTGAGGAGGGTTTTAGAGTTCAGAAGAGGCAAGGGATAAAGAATCAAAACCAAAGTGAAAATTGGATATGGCTGCTAGTTGGACTTTAAAAGCAGAATGACTAGCTCCTTCATAGAAAAGGAAATCCAAAAAGTACGACTGAAACTGGTGCTGTAAAAATATTCCTTTCCAGTCTGTCCAAATAGAAAATCTTTTCCACTTACTCCTATAAACCGTGAGTGATGACCTATTTGAACAGATCAACATTTCTGAACAGGGGAAGAAAGCTTGGGAAATCTAGCAATCACTGGAGGTGGAGAGAAACCATGCGATTTGCTTCACACCTTGCATGTCTGGATGGGAATGCCCTGATGAATAAGACAGTAGATATGGGGCCAGATCTAACCTCATTGGAGGGCAAAACAGATTAGATCAAAAAAAGGTGAACCAGGTTTGGTGAGGCCAAAAGGGGGTAAATGAGGATAAATCTGTTATGCAACCTGAGCGCTTTTCTGCAAGAAAGAAAAGTTGTGTAAAATATTACCATAATAATAGATGCCCTTCTCTTTCATTTTGCAGTATTCTACAAGTGGGTTTAAACTTCATCCTTTCACATACGTCCAGCTGGTATTCCAAAGTATTTCAGTCTCTCAGAGTGCGCTGGGCGTCTGACGTAACAGCAGGAACGTGGGCCATAAAAAGTGACATCTGCATGCACCAGTCCTCAGAAAGTACAGTTGTGTATACTTACCATAAATGTAGATGTTAGAATGTATTCACTGTTGCAGTCATCACATTTGGGTTATCTGCCTGCAGCTAGCCCCCAGCCGGCCTGAATACCAGAGTCTTCTGATTCCAGCGATGGATGCGGTCTCTTCTTCCATGACTTCAGGACGTCCAAGGGTATAAAACATGCAGCCAACGCCATTACATCAGTTTTTCTTGCTCCGGATGTCAGTTGCCCCCACAATGGGAAGCAATATGTTATGGTATACCTCCATCAAAAAGCAAATACACCAGAAAACTTAAATATACCAAACAAGAAGAAAAGGTAGAGCCAAAAGTAGTCAGGGGGCTGGAGGGAGGGTAACCAGAACTGCCAACAGTGCATACACTCGGCATCTACATTTATGGGAAGTGTACACAACTGTACTATGTTCTTCGTGTTTCACTGTTGCAGTCATCACATTTGGGTTGATTCCCAAAGCTAAGGAAGGGAGGAGGAAGTTGGAGAGCATTAGGGCCAGCTATTAAGCCCTGCAAGACTGCAGTGGCAAAACCAGCTCTGGATTTAGAAAAAAAATGCATGTGGTAATGCTTGTTGAAGGTATGTACAGAGCTCCAAGAAGCAGCTTCTAGGATGTCCCTGGTAGGAACTCCTCTGAGAAAGGCTGCAGAGGTAGATGCAGCCCTGGTGGAATGTGATCTTATCCCCTGTGGGGTAGGTTTTCCACAGTGCTTGTAGCAGAAATTAATGCAATGGGCTACCCATTTGGAAATGCTTTGCTTTGAAATGGCCTTCCCCTCTGCCCCTGCAGCAAAGCCGACTAGCAGCTGTTCAGACTTTGAGAGGGCTTAGTCCTGACCAAATAAAATCCAAGTTGTCTATGCACGTCCAGAGTGCAGTATTCGTTCGCCATTGTTTTGTGGATTAGGGGAAAAAAGTAGGCAAATGAATGGACTGATTTAGGGCCACACTAGACACCACCATGGGCATGAAGGAAGGATTGGTCCTGAGGGAAACCCTGTTTGCATGGAAGATAATGAAGGGTTCCACTGCATTGAGGGCCTGTAATTCAGACACTCTTCTTGTTGAAGTGATGGCTAGTAATAAGGCTGTTTTCCAAGAAAGGAATTTCAACTCTGCTGTTGCAGCTGGCTCAAAGGGGGGGGGGGGGTGAGCTTTTCCAATACAAAGTTAAAGTCCCAGGCTGGAGTGGGGGCTTTCCTGGGGGGGGGGGGGTCTTACATTTTGGCCCCTCTAAGGAACGGTTTTAGCAGGGGGTGAGAGAAGAGGGGTGGCTAAGAATTATAATGTGCTGAAACGGCAGAGGCATGAATTTTAATTGACGAGAAGGATAGGCCCCTGTGGAGCATTTCTGTTAAGTACTGAAGAATATGAGGCAAGCTGGGCACTGTTGTCTCCATCCCCTGAGTTTGCCTCCAGGAAAGTACAGTTTTGTAACTACCATAAATGTAGATGTTAGAGCGCTCATACAGCTGCAGTCATAACAGATGGGTTATCCTGCCGTCAGGCGGGTCCTCGGTCGGCCGAATTCCAAAGTCTAGGTCCGGCATCGGTTGTAGTCACCTCTTCCCTGACGTCAGTGCGGCAGGGGTATAAAAAGCCAGCCGACGCCATCTTCTTCAATTTTTCTTGCCCCAGATGTCAGGTGCCCCCAGAAGGAAGGCAAAACATAACTTATGTAATCATGCAATATAGAATAATCAAAAAATAGTAGTTGCAAGCAAATACACCATAAAGGAATACCCCAAATAGGTTGTATGAGAAGGTGTTTGTCATAAGGCCTGTCCTAAGAGGGGATGGAGGGAGGGAAACCTGGACTGCAGCTGTATGAGCACTCGAACATCTACATTTATGGTAGGTACAAAACTGTACTATGTTCATCGTGCATACAGCTGCAGTCATAACAGATGGGAAGAATCCCAAAGCTAAGTAGGGGTGGCAGGCACTAAGTGGAACTAGGAGGAGCAAGGATGCCCTGCAAGACAGCTGTGGCAAATCCCGCTCTAGATTTAGAGTAAAGTGGAAGGTGATAGTATTTGGAGAAAGTGTGCAGTGAACTCCAAGTGGCTGCTTCCAAAATGTCCTTGGTAGGAACCCCCCCTGAGGAAATCTGCAGAGGTAGCTGTGGCCCTTGTGGAGTGTGATCTGATGCTTAAAGACACAGCTTTTCCATGAAATGAGTAACAAAAGCGTATGCAGTGGGCTATCCATTTTGAGATAGTCTGTTTGGAGATAGCCTTTCCTTGAGCACCTGTAGCATAGGACACAGAGTTGCTCGGATTTCCTGAATGACTGTCCTGTCCCAATAATAATAAAGTTGTCTGTGAATGTCCAAGGAATGCAGTAGTCTTTCCTCTGTTTTGTGGGTTAGGGTAAAAGGTAGGTAAGTGGATAGTCTGATTCAAGGCTACACTGGATACTACCTTTGAGATAAAGGTAGGGTTGGTTCGTAAGGAAACTCTGTCCTGATGGAAAATGATGAAAGGTTGCACAGCCATGAGGGCCTGTAGTTACGAAACCCTGTGTGCTGAGGTGATAGCCAGAAGGAAGGCTGTTTTCCATGACTAGTATTGTAGTTCGTTGAAGTAGCTGGCTCAAATGGAGGAAGGGTCAGCTTTTCCAATATGAAGTTGAGGTCCCAAGCAGGGAATGGTGGTTTCCTTGGGGGTTTTATATTCTTTGCCCCTCTGAGGAACTGTCTTAAGAGAGGATGAGAGAATAAAGGAGGATCTGTGTTGTATTGTGCAGAAATGGCTGAAGCGTGGATCTTGATGGAGGAGAAGGAAAGTCCACTGTTTAACATCTCAGCTAGGTACTGTACAATTTGAGGTAAATTTATTACCCAAGGATTCTGGCCCTTTTTCTGATTCCAGGCAAAAAATCGCTTCCATTTGGCGGAGTAGGTTTTTCTAGTAGAAGGTCTTCTGGCTTCCAAGATGACATCCTGCACCTCCTTGGAGAGGAGGGTCTGTTGGGAAATCAAGGGATTCTCCATGCAGCTAGATTTAGGGTTTTGAGCTGGCTGTAAAGAGTTTTGAAGTTGTGCTGGGACAACAGAAGAGGCACTAGAGGTAGGATCCATGGTGGGGAATGTGTCAGGCTCTTCAGGAGCGGATACCAGTGTTGTCTTGGCCAATCTAGAGCAATGAGAATCATTTTCGGCCTCTCTGCACTGGCTTTTAATAGAACTTTTAGCAGCAGAGGGAGAGGCGGAAAGGCATAGACTGTCAACGTTGTCCAATTGAGAGTTCGTCCACTTTCCAGGCCTGTGGATGATAGGTCCTTGAACAAAATTTTTTCAATTGGTAATTTCTGTGGGTAGCAGAGAGATCTATGTCTGGCTGCCCCCATGCCTGAGTTATCTTTGCGAAAACTTGAGGATGCTACTTCCATTCGTGTGGATCTGTCATATTTCTGCTTAGGCTGTCTGCCAGTGTGTTTTCCTTTCCTGGCAGGAATTGTGCCTGAAGTTGGATTTGCAATTCCAGAGCTGTATTCCATAGGGTCATGGCTAGTCTGCACAGGGGGTATGAATGAGTTCCCCCCTGTTTATGTACCACATCATTGTGGTGTTGTCTGTCCTTATCAATAGCTGGCCTGGATGCAGTAGGTCTTTGAAGGCCATAACAGCATTTTGCACTGCTTGCATTTCCTTTTGGTTGATGTGTAGGTGCTTCTCTGTTTGGGACCATTTTCTCTGAATGCACTGATCTGTCATGTGTGCCCCCCAGGCGTAGTCCGAGGCGTCTGTTGTGATGATATGAGTTGCTTGAGGTACGCAGAAAGGGAGATTTATGTTTCTTTGGCATGCTTGAGCCCACCACAGAAATTCCTTTTGAAGACATGGAATGAGTGGTATAATTGTTTCCAAACTGTGGCTGTGTTGAGACCATAAGTTATGTAGTTACCATTGAAGTTTCCTCATATGCAGCTTTGCACATGGGATCAGAAGGATGCAAGATGCCATGAATCCCAGAGCCTACAGGACTTTCCTTGCAGTCAACCTGGTGAAGGTTGCCATTTTGCTGAAGTATTGAGATAGTTGCCCTTGTTTGTCTGGCGTGAGGTAGGCCATCTGGGTGGTTGTATACAAGCTGGCACACAGGAAAATTATTTTTTGAGAGGGTACTAGTTTTGATTTCTTTTTGTTGACTGTGTATCTCAGAAAGTTCAGTTTTATTACAAAGCCAGGTGTTTCAGAAGTATGTCCTTGCTGTCCGCTTGGATCAGGCAGTCGTCCAGATATGGGTATATTTGTATTCCTTGAAGTCTGCAGAAGGCAATTACTGATGCCAGGCATCTCGTAAACACTCTGGGCGCAGTAGATAAGCCAAAGGGCAATGCAGAGAATTGATAATGGGTTGAACCTGCAAGAAATCTGAGGTATCTTCTGCAATCTTGTCTGATAGGGACATGAAGGTATGCCTCCTTGAGGTCCAATGTTACCAGCCAAGACTCCTTGCCCAGCAAGGGAAGAAGTTGCTGTAATGTGAGCATCTTGAATTTTGGTACCTGTAAGTATGTGTTTAGGATGGATAGGTCTAAAATAGGTCTCCAATCTTTGTCTTTCCTTGGTACCAGGAATAGTCTGGAATAAAACCCTTGACCTTGTTCTTTTGCAGGTACCTCTTGAATAGCTTTCATGTCCATGAGAGCTGAAATTTGTTTTTGTGCCTCTGCCCTTTGATTTTGTGGTAGGTTTGGCATGCCTCTCATTTTTGGAAGGGTGTGAAAGTGGAATCTGTAGCCTCTGTCTACAATGTCCAGAATCCATTTGTCCTTTGTGACAATATGCCAATTTTCTGAGAATAATGCCAGTTTTCCGCCCAAAGGTGCTGCCATTAAAGCTTTGCTTGGCAGGTAAAGGGGGAAGTCATTGTGTCTGCTTTCTGAATGACTGTGATCTATCTTCTCCACCTCTTGGGGTTGGTGCTTGCCTTTGTCTGGCTCTGAATGATCCTTGAGATTGCCCTCTACCCCTCGGGCGCCTGTATCTGCCTCTGAGGTCTGTCCGTGGCTGGAAAGGACCAATTTTTTGAAGGCCAGTTTCGGCTGAAACATGGAGGTTGTACCTGCAGGAAATCTTTCACTGTTTGCATTGGTCTCGCTTTTTCCTCCATTTTCTTTAGTACCTCCTCAGCTTTAACACCAAACAATACATCTTTTTGAAGAGGTGCATCTAATAATTTAGCTTTGACATGATCTGGTAAGGCTTGCTCTGAGCCAAGCATGTCTACGTATGACAGACCCTGTAACAGCAGCTCTACATAAGGCCTCTAAAGCATCAAAACCACACTGCAAGGTATGTTTACCCACTTGCTCTGCACTATGCAACAAATCCTGCAACTCTTAAATCTGATTGTTCTGGCTGTGTCATTTTGCTTTTCAACTGAGAACAAAAACTTTTGATACTTTAACATAAGGAACTGACAGTTTAATGCCCTCATGGTTAAAGTGGCAGAGGTATACAGATTTTTCCCCCACCTTTCTAAAGCTCTGGAATCTCTCTCTGAAGGTAATGGGTTTTTAGCAGAAGAGGCCTTAATTCCCTTGGGACCCTGTGAAATAGTTTCTAGGTCAGCAGTATGGCTTTTGTATAGGAACTGGTGTGAATCAGGAACCCGGTAATACCCGTCTGGTTTAGTCCTGGTCCTCAGAATGTTCAGAGGTAATAGAGGCTTGATCTGAGGAAAGGTAGTCTTCCTCTAATCTGGGCCTTTTGTCTGAGGGGGGTTGAGAACCCCTGATAAGAGTAATCAAATCCTCAGCCATTTTGAGCATCTGATTTTTAGGCATGGTGCCTTGAGAGGGGGTCTGAGGAACCTGTTTTTTTTTGGTTTTCATGGCCGTTTTAGATTTAGTGAAAGCTTTAATGGAGAAGGAGGAAGGTCTGAAGACACCTTGAGAAGTGGCAGGCCTGTCTAAACTCAGTTTCCCCACCAAGAGTGGCGTCGGTATCTGTAGTTGGAATGGGGACTGAGGAGCCTGCGACCTCGGGTACTGAAGACACCGGTAATGAAGTGTCATCGGTACTCAGGGGCTGCGTAGGCACCTCGCTGAGAAACGGTAGTCAGCCTTAGCGTGGTGTCAGTAGAAGTCACAGACCTCGTATGTCGGTCCTTATCTTTGCGTCTTTTACTCAAAACTGGAGTCGGAGTATCGGACGACAAAATTAAATTTTTTACCAAAATAGTGAAGGGCGAACTCCGCCCGACACTTAATAGTGCGTTTGTTGAATCTAGCACAAAAACTGCAGGCCGAGACGTCGTGGTCTGGGCCTAAGCAAGGAATACAGAAAGAGTGGAAATCCTTATGCGGTATTAGCTTCCCACATGAAATGCAATTATTAACTGTATGACATCAGTCTGAGGCAAGAAAAGGTTTCCCCAAAGGGGTACCTGGCTTTCAAGACGACTTTGGCTGAAATATTTTCGTAAACCTCAGGAACTGGCCGACCGGCACTTGCAAACTGCTTCTGCTTCGGGCACCGCGCAGCAAGAAAGACTGAAGAAGATGGCGTTGGCTGGCTCTTTTATACCCCTGCCGCACTGACGTCAGGGAAGAGGCGACGACAACCGACGCTGGACCTAGACTTTGGAATTCAGCCGACCGAGGACCCGCCTGACGGCAGGATAACCCATCTGTTATGACTGCAGCTGTATGCACGATGAACATCAATATCTTTTCCACTTTTCAGCTTAGGATTTTCTAGTACTCTACCTCCTTGCCTCCAGAATGACATCTAGCACCTGCTTACTGAGGGATGCTATTTGAGAGCTCAAGGAATTAGCCAGGCTGCAAGGTTAAGGGTTTGAAGTGAGGGTGCAGAATCTGGCCTTTCAGCTGGGACAGCAGTGAAGGGGTCTGAGGCAGGTTCCATGGTTCCAAAAGTGTCATACTACGCAAGAGGGGGTACCAGTGCTGGCGTGGCCAGTCTGGTGCAATCAGTATTGTCCTTGGCTTGCCCTGTTTGATCTTTAGCAGAACCTTTGAGAGGAGAGGCAGAGGGAGAAAGGCATAAACAGAGAGACTTTCCCAGGTAAAGGACAGGGCCATCCACTTTCCAAGCTTGACTGTGGGGAGTCCTTGTGCAGAATTTGTCCAGTTGGTAGTTCTAAGGTGAGGAAAACGGGTCTACCTCTCGAGTCCCCCATTTGTTCAAGAGGTTGAATATTTTTGGTTCCAGTTTCCATTCATGCGGGTCCATGAGATTTCTGCTTAGTCTGCCAGTGAATTTAGCTTGCTGGCAGGAACTGAACTTGTAAATGCACTTGGTAGCTCAAGGCTATGTTCCACAGAGCCATGGCTAGTTTGCAGAGAGGGTACGAGTGGGTTTCCCAATGCTTTTATGTACCGCATAACTGTGGTGTTACCTGTCTTTACCAATAGTTGTTCTGGAAGAGTGCAGTCTTTGAAGGCTCTCACGGAATTCTGTACAGCTAACGTTTCCTTTTGATTGATATGCAGGTGCATCTGTCTCTGGTTCCATTTGCCCTGAATGCACTGCTCTGCCAAGTGAGCCCCCCATGCATAGTCTGATGCGTCTGTTAGGGTTTGGGTGGCAGTGGGTAGAGTGAAAGGCAGTCCCTTGTTGTGGTAGCAGGCTTCTGCCCACCAAAGGAACTCTGTCTTTATACAAGGAATGATACGAATCATTGATTCCAGGTCCTGAGAATGCTGACACCATAGGCTTTTTTAAACACCATTGTAGTTTCCTCATATGCAGTCTTGCATATGAAATTAGTAGAATGCAAGAGGCCATGAACCCCACAGCTTGCAGTGTTTTCCTTGCAGATAGCAGAGGTTATGTGGTAAATAGTTTGGGAAGTAGGTTGTCACAAACTTGTTTCTCCAGTGTGAGGAAAGCCAAGTGGGAAGCTGTGTTCAAGCTTGCTCCCAGGAATACAATCTGTTGGCAGGGTACTAGGTGAGATTTCTTTTTGCTTATGGTACCCCAGTG
This sequence comes from Protopterus annectens, assembly GCF_019279795.1. Lineage (NCBI taxonomy): Eukaryota > Metazoa > Chordata > Ceratodontiformes > Protopteridae > Protopterus > Protopterus annectens. Next base: position 419,515,069 of record NC_056747.1, on the reverse strand, counting down.
AAGTTAGAAGTTTCTTTACGAATGCCGGATGTCACAACAGCAAGTCCTGGCTTTCTGCCTGAATCAGACAATTGTTCAAGTATGGGTAAATTTGAATATTTCTCTGCCTGCAAAATGCAATGGCTGTAGCTAGACACTTTGTGAACTCCATGGGCGCAGTAGATAAGCCAAAGGCAAGTGCAGAGAACGGATAGTGCATGGAGCCTGCCCTGAAGTGTAGGTATTTCCTGAAAAATTCCCATATTAGAATGTGCAGGTAAGCTTCCTTTAAGTCTAAGGTTACTAGCCAAGCATCTTTGCCTAGCATAGGATGAAGCTGTTGAAATGACCGCATTTTGAATTTTGGGATTACCAGAAAGGTGTTTAGGATAGAGAGGTCCAGGATAGGATGCCAGGAGCTATCCTTTCTGGGTACCAGGAAAAGTCGAATAAAAACATTGTCCCCTTTGTTCTGCTGGGACAGGTTGAATAGCCATGATACTTAGGAGAGAGAGAAAATGCTGTTGGGCCTCCGCCTACTGATTTGGGGGTAGGTCTGGCCAATCGTTTGGGGTTGGTAGTTTGTGGAAATGGTATCTCTATCCTTGGGAAACTATGTTCAAAACCCAGTTGTCCAGGGAAATGAGTTCCCAGTTATTTGCATGCAGGGTGAGCTTGCCTCCTAAGGGAGCAGGCAGCAGAGCAGAGCTTGGAAAGGTTAAGGTTAAGTCCTTGTGCCATTTTTCCGTTAGGGGGGTGGCTTACTACTCCCTGCTTTGGAAGTGGGAGCCATCCACTGCTTAGACCTGTGAGCAGCCTGGGACTATAACCTAAGTGGTCTGCTGTTCCTGGCTTTGGACTAAGAAGGCTTGGAAGAGACTGGAAAGGAACAATTCTTTGAAGGCCAATGCCTACTAAATCTCGGAGGCTGTACTTGTAGGAAATCTTTAAAAGTTTGCGTAGATTTAGCTTTTTCCTCCATCCTTTTGAGGACTTCTGCTTTGCTGCTAAAAAGGTGGTCTTGGTTTAAGGGTGTATCAAGTAATTTAGCTTTAAACATGATCTGGCAAGTTTTGCTCCTTAAGCCAAGCATGCCTTTTAAGTACAGACCCAGTGACAGCAGCCCTGCAAGATGCTTCTAAAGCGTCAAAACCACATTGCAGAGTATGTTTACCAACTTGTTCTGCAGAATGCATTAAATCCTGCAATTCTGTGTGTTCAGCACAGCCAGGAGTTGACATCATTTTCTGTAAGTAGTCCCATAATATGCTGCTGATACCTTAAACACATGAAACTGGCAATTTAAAGTCCTAATGGCCAAAATAGCAGAAGTGTATACCTTCTTACCCCATCAAAGTCTCTAGAATCTCTATCAGAAGGGGTAGGATATTTGGCAGCAGTAGCCTTAATGCCTTTTGTTCCTTGAGAAATGGTCTCTGGATCCACAGTAGGATTCTTGAAGAGGAACTTGAGAGAGTCAGGTACTCTAATACCGGTCAGGTTTTCTGGGAGCTGGAGGAAAGTGTCTGGGGAAAGAATAGATTCCAAGAAAACAATCTACAATGTCCAGAACAGGAGGGATAGCTTAAGGCCTATGTTGAGGAAGGAGAAATAGCTCCCTAAGCCTCTTTTTGGAGTCAGAGTAATCCTGACTTTCCCAGTGGAAATGCTCCCCAAGAGTGTGCAAGGTTTCACCAAAAGAAAAATCTTCTGGAAGGGGGGGGGGGGGTCGGAGCAGAGGGAATGGAATCCTCTACATCAAAATCCTCATAGGAAGATAAGGGCAAATCCTGGTAATCAGAAGCAACAGAAATATCTGATTCCTGATCAGAAGGAAAATCAGTTCTACGTCTCAGAGGGGGAAGGCTGGCTTCCCCTAATTAAGATAGTAAGGTCTTCAGCCATTCTAAGCATTTGTTTTTTGGGCATCTGGGCCTGATCCTGCTGTTTGGACCTCTGTTTTCTAGGCGTGGTGTGAGTTTTAGGCCTGGATGAAGACAATGGTGTTGGGTTAAAATGCAGTCTGTAGGCCTGAATACACCCTCAGAAGCCGGTGCCTACACAGCGGCTCCGGACCCATCCAAGATAGAGACATCCGCAGGTTCCATAGTCGAAGCATCTCATGGCATACCGGTCTCCGAATGGGTGTCAGTAGAGGCCTGTAAATCTAAAGTAGAGGGTATCAGGGGCTGCAAAAGCATCTCATGGAGTACCGGCGGACTGCCGACTAGCTTAACAGAAGCGTCTTCGGCAGTTTTGGACCTATGTGGTTTGTCTGTCTTTATCCTTACGTATTTTCAGATCACCGGTAGTCGGATAGCTTAAAGCCATTTTGGAGTAATGAGACAATACGAAAATTTGCTGCAAAGATAGCCCGACGACAAATCAAACAAGGCACAAAACTGACAGCGAGGACATCGTGGTCTGGGCCTCAATAAGGGATGCAGTACAAATGTAAGTATGAGGTATTTTGCTTTCCACAGGTAAGACAATTAACTTTTACGGACATCGGTTGGAGCAAGAAAAAGGATCCCCAATGGAATACTTATCTTTTTTGAAGACACTGGATCTGAAACTCGAAAACGAAAATTTCAGGAGTCGGCCGACCGGCACTTGCCAACTGCTTCTGCTTCAGGCACCGCACAGCAAGAAAGACTGATGTAATGGCGTTGGCTGCATGTTGTATACCCCTGATGACCTGACGTCATGGAAGGAGAGAGAGCATCCGATGCAGGAATCCAAAGACTCAGGTATCCAGGCCGGCTGAGGGCTACCTGCAGGCAGATACCGTAAATGTGATGACTGCAACAATTAAACACGAAAAACATCAGAAGGCCTTGCGCACGTCTTTGGCCTAGTGTGGCTCCCCAACCCAGATCTGAGGCATCTGTATGCATGACCTGCGTGGAAAGGTGTGGCTAGAGAGGCAGTCCTGGGTTGTTGGCCACTTGTACCAGCCACCACTGAATTTCTAGTTTCAAACAAGGTAGAAGGGGGACCGTGAATTTCAGGTAGTGAAAATGCTGGGTCCAGACTGACCGAAGGTACCACTGGAGTTTCCTTTTGTGCAGTCTTCCTACGGGAAGCATGGGAATGGTGGCTGACATGTAGCCCAGGAGTCTCAGATACTGTCTGGCTGTCAGTTCTGATGCTTGGAGGACGCAGCGTAGGTTGCATGTGAAAGAAACTACCATTTCTGGTGGGAAGTAGACCTTAATGAGGTCTGTGCAAATCCTGCACCCCAGGAAAACAATGTCCTGAGTGGGCTCCAGATGTCATATTTGGTAATTTATCTGAAAGCCTAAAGACTGCAATAGGGTCAGAAGTATAAACAATTAAGGTCTTCTGATTGCCTGAATTAGCAGGTCGTCCAAGTAGGGGAAAATTGGGATTCCCTGCATCATGCAGTAGGCAATGACCAGAGACAGACATTTTGTGAAGACCCTGGGTGCAGTGGAAAACCCAAAGGGCAAGGCAGAAAATTGAAAGTGGGATGAGCCCACTATAAATCACAGGTATTTCCTGAATGTGGGATTTATTGGGATGTGCAAATAAGCATCCTTTATGTCCAGGAATGGCAAGAACCCTTGAGGCAGGAGCATGGAGAAGAGTGAGCATTCTGAAGGTGGGGCGTTGAGAAGAGAGAGGTCTAGTAAAGACCTCCACAGTCCTTCCTTTAGTACAAGTAAAATTCCTGAGTAAAAACCTCTTCCTTTTCCTTCCATGAGGGCCTGTAACTCAGACACTCTTCTTGCTGAAGTGATGGCTAGAAGGCTGTTTTCCAAGAAAGGAATTTCAACTCTGCTATTGCAGTAGGCTCAAAGGGGGGGGGGGGGAGAGTGAGCTTTTCCACTACAAAGTTAAGGTCCCAGGCTAGAGTGGACGCTCTCCTGGGGGGGGGGGGTCCTTAAATTGTTTGCCCCTCTAATGAATTGTTTTAGCAGGGGGTGAGAGCAGAGGGATGGCTCAGTATTATAATATGCTGAAATGGCAGAGGCATGAATCTTAATTGAGGAGGAGAGGCCCTTAGGGAGCATTTCTGTTAAGTACTCTAAAATATGAGGTAAGCTGGGTACCATTGTGCCCATTTCCCTGAGCCTCACTCCAGGAACAATATCTTTTCCACTTTTCAGCATAGGATTTTCTGGTACTAGGACTCCTTGCCTCCAGAATGACATCCAGCACCTGCTTACTGAGAGATGCTAGAGGAGAGCTCATGGAATTAGCCAGGCTGCAAGGTTCAGGGTTTGAAGATGAGGGTGCAGAATCTGGCCGCCTACTGGGACAGCAGGGAAGAGGTATGAGGCAGGTGCCATGGTTGTAGCAGTGTTACACTGTGCAAGAGGGGGGTACCAGTGCTGGCATGGCCAGTCTGGTGCAATCAGTACTGTCCTTGGCTTGCCCTGTTTGATCTTTAGTAGAACCTTTGAGAGGACAGGCAGAAGGGGAAAGGCATAAACAGAGAGGCTTTCCCAGGTAAAGGACAGGGCATCCACTTTCCAAGCTTGACTGTGGGGAGTTATGGTGCAGAATTTTTTCAATTGGTAGTTCTGAGGGAAGGCAAACAGATCTACCTCTGGAGTCTCCCATTTGTTCCTCAAGAGATTGAATATTTTGGGTTCTAGTTTCCATTTGTGTGGATCCATGAAATTTCTGCTCAAGTTGTCTGCCAGTAAATGTAGTTTGCCTGGCAGGAATTGAGCTTGTAGGTGCACTTGATCGCTCAAGGCTGTGTTCCACAGAGCCATGGCTAGTCTGCAGAGAGGGCAGGATTGGGTTCCCCCTGCTTGTTTATGTACCACAACCGTGGTGTTCTGTCTTTACCACTAGTTGACCTGGAAGAATAAGGTCTTTGAAGGCTGTCAGAGCATTCTGCACAGCTAACATTTCTTTTTGACTGATATGCAGGTGAATCTGTCTCTGGTTCCATTTGCCCGAAATGCACTGCCCTGCGAGCCCCCCATGCATAGTCTGAGGAGTCTGTTAGGGTTTGGGTGGAAGGGGGTAGAGTGAGAGGGAGTCCCTTGTTGTGGTAGCAGGCCTCTGCCCACCAAAGGAACTCTGTCCTTAGACAAGCAATTATAGTAATCATTGTTTCTAGGTCCTGAGAATGTTGACACCATAGATTTTTTTTTAGATACCATTGTAGTTTCCTCATATGCAGTCTTGCATATGGAATTAGCAGAACACAAGAGGCCATGAACCCTAGAGCTTGCGTATTTTTCTTGCAGATAGCTGGTTTTTGTGGCCAATAGTTTGAAGTAGGTTGTCAAAGTTGTTTCTCCAGAGTGAGGAATGCCATCTGGGAAGCTGTGCTCAAGCTTGCTCCCAGGAATACAATCTGTTGTGCAGGGTACTAGGTGAGATTGCTTTTCGTTGGTGTACCCCAGTGATGTTAGAAGCTTCTTTACAAATGCCAGATGTTTTAATAGAATGTCCTGGCTTTCTGCCTAATCAGACAATCGTCCAAGTGTGGGTAAATCTGAATATTTCTCTGCCTGCAAAATGCAATGGCTGGAGCTAGACATTGAACACCCTGGGCGCAGTAGATAAGCCAAAGGGAAGTGCAGAGAACTGAAAGTGCATGGAACCTGCCCTGAAACTTAGGTATTTGTCTGCAGGATTCTTATTGGGATGTGCAGGTAAGCTTCCTTTAAGTCTAGGGTTGTCAGCCAGGCATCTTTGGCTAGCATAGGAAGAAGCTGTTGAAGAGTTAGCATTTTAAATTTTGGAACCACCAGAAAGGAGCTGAGAAGGGAGAGGTCCAGGATAGGACGCCAGGAGTTTTCTTTTCTGGTTACCATAAAAAATCTTGAATAAAATCCTTGTCCCCTTTGTTCTGCTGGGGCAGGCTAAACAGCCTGGATACTGAGGAGAGCGCCTGTTGTTGGGCCTCCGCCCACTGATTATGGGGGAGGTCTGGCCAACCATTTGGGGTTGGTAGCGTGTGGAAGTGGAATCTGTATCCTCTGGAAACTATGTTCAAAACCAATTTGTCCTGGGCAATGAGTTCCCAGTTTTTTTGCATGCAAGGCGAGCTTTCCTCCTAAGGGAGTAAGTACCTGAGCAGGGCTTGGAAGGGTTAAGGCTAAGTCACTGTGCCATAGGGGGGTGGCTTACTACTCCCTGCTTTTGGAAGCGGGAACCCCCCACTGCTTAGATTTGTGCGTAGCCTGAGACTGAAATCTTGGTGGTCTCTTGTTCCTGGGTTTGGACTGAGAAAGCTTTGAAGGGACTGGAAAGAACCAGTTCTTTGAAGGCCAATGCCTACTGAATCTGGGAGGCTGTACTTGTAGGAAATCTTTAACAGTTTGCATAGATTTAGCTTTTTCCTCCATCCTTCTGAGGACTTCTGCTTTGTTGCCAAAAAGGTGGTCTTGGTTTAAGGGTGCATCCAATAATTTAGCTTCAACAAGATCTGGCAAGTTTTGTTCTTTAAGCCAAGCATGCCTTTTAAGTACAGAGCCAGTGACAGCAGCCCTGCAAGATGCTTCTAAAGCATCAAAACCACATTGCAAAGTATGTTTACCAACTTGTTCTGCAGAATGCATTAAATCTTGCAAGTCTTTGTGTTCAGCAGAGTAAGGAATCAACATTGTTTTCTGTTTAAGAAGTCCCATAATATGCTGCTGATACTTTAACATATGAAACTGCCAATTTAAAGCCCTAATGGCCAAAGTAGCAGAAGTGTATACCTTCTTACCCCATCTGTCTAAGGCTCTAGAATCTCTACCAGAAGGGTTATGAGTTTTGGCAGCAGTAGCTTTAATGCCTTTTGGTCCTTGGGAAATGGTGTCTGGATCCGCAGTAGGATTTTTGAAGAGGAACTTGACAGTCAGGTACTCTGTAGTACCCGTCAGGTTTTCTGGGAGCTGGAGGTAAAGTGTCTGGGGTAAGGCTAGATTCCAAGAAAACATCATCTACAATAGCCAGAACAGGAAGAATAGCTACAGAGGCCTGTGTTGAGGCAGGAGTAAGAATTCAAGTCTTTTTGGATTCAGAATAGTCTGGGCTTTCCCAGGAGAAATGCTTCCTAAGGGTATGCAAGGTTTCACCAAAAGAAAAATCTTCTGGAGGGGAAGCAGAGGGAATGTAATCCTCTGCATCAGAATCCTCATAAGTAGACAAGGGCAAATCCTGGTAATCAGAAGGAACAGAGATATCAGAAAATCAGTTCTAGGTCTCTTACAGGGGGGGAAGGGCTGGCTTCCCCTAATTAAGGTAATAAGGTCTTCGGCCATTCTACGCATTTGTTTTTCAGACATATGGGTCCGAGTCTGCAGTTTGGTAGTCGGTTTTCTAGGCATAGTGAGAGTTGAGGAATTCGGTATTTCTAGTTGGAAACAATGCAGTCGGTTTAATATGAAAGTTTGTAGGAGCATCCCACCCCCACACACTCCCCAGAGTTAAAAGGTCTGAGATCAGGGGAATCTGCCTGGGAGGCTTCAAGGTTAGGCTGCACAGTAAGGGGTACCAATGTTGTCTGGGCCAATCTGGAGCAATAAGGACGCCGCTTGGTCGCTCCTCCCTTATCAGTACCTTGGGGATAACAGGCAGAGGAGGGAATACGTACACAAAGAGGGTGCTCCAGGGGAAGGTCAAGGCATCCACCTTCCACGCTAGGGGTGCTACTCCCTGATACAGAATTTTTTCAGCTGATGGTTGGGATGCGAAGCAATGAGATCCACCTCCGGAGTCCCCCACGCCTGAGTGATTTGCAAAAAGATTTTTCTGTAGAGCTGCCATTCGTGGGGGTCCAGTAAGTTTTTGCTTAAGTGGTCTGCCAGGGTTTTTTTTGATCCCTGGTAGGTGGTGGGCTATCAGATGTTTGCCGATGGAAGTTTGTAAGCCAGAGGTTAATGGTTAGCCTGCACATTGAATAAAATGGTGTCCCACCCTGTCAGTCAATGTACCACATTACTGGGGTGTTGTCTGTTTTGACAAGGAGAACTCCTGGCTTGAGATGGGGTAAGAAGAATATCAGAGCCTTTTGTACTGTCATTTTATTCTGGGTGATGTGTAAGGGAAGGTGCTGGTCATCCCCAAAACCTTGGATACACCTGCATTCCAGGTGAGTGTCCCAAGCTATGTCGGTGGTAATGGTCTGCCCGTCTGGGTGGAGATTGAACCCTTGTTCTAGGCATGGGCTCCTGCCCATCAGAGAAACTCAGCCCTTATACAAGGGATCAGAGGTAGAGAGGTCTATGGAGGTTGTTTGCGCCGACACCAATGGTTCTTTAGATACCACTGAAGTTTTCTCATGTGAAGCCTGAACAGAGGAATTAGAAGGATGCAAGATGCCATGCACCATAAGGCTTGCAGGTACTTCCTTGCAGTGAGGTGACTTCTGGAAGCCAGCTGGGTGGAATAGAGATGCAGGAAGCTCTGCTTTTCCGGGGATAGGAAGGCCATTTTGGATGCTGTGTCCAGCAGTGCTCCCAAGAAAATGATCTTCCTGGAGAGTGTTTGAACTGATTTCTTCTAATTGATGGTGTACCCATAGGGGGTTAAGGAGGGTTTTGACAAAGATAAAGGACCTTGAGGATCTATCCTTTGCCATCTGCCTGAATGAGTAAGTTGTCCAGATAAGGGTAACTTTCTATATTTTTCTGTCTGCTAAAGGTTGTGGCCAGGGCAAAGCATTTGGTGAATACCATGAAGGTAGTAGACAAGGCAAAGGGTAGCACAGAGAACTTGCTGTGAGCCTGCTATGAAGTGAATGAATTTCTTGCAGTATTAGGGAATGTGGAGGTAGGCATCTTCTAGATCAGGAGTGTCCAACCTGCGGCCCGCGGGCGGCCCTCAGAGCTCTCTTCCATGCGGCCCGCGACCCTTAAATTTAAATTTAATTTTAATTTAACTTTTTTTCCGTGTGTTTACACGTCCGCGTACTTTTGTTGTTCTGCGCATGCGCCAACTTTCTTTTTTTTACGTTTTTTTCATACCAGCGTCTTTCCGCTGGTATGCGTATCTGTAACACCGTTCGGTCGTTTTTATAGTTATGGTGAAGGTAGGAGCGAGATCGTGGAGAGAGGATTAATTTTATTTTGGAGTACAGTACACACTGACTACACTACAACATAGCAAAAGGTAAGCCAAGTAATTTTGTGAGTTTACACTACATCACTTATGTAACGAGTGCATTTGATGTGTAGACGTAAATTAGTGAAGGCAATTATTTCAACAGGAGCGTTTCGGATTCTGCAGTGTATGGCAAGGTTATAACGTTAAATTAGGGTTGCACTAGTCTAGTGTGCTTTGCGATACATTTTGTAACACAGATGTGCCGTTGCATTTGGGAAGCTACACCAGTCGTGATCAGGGACAGTAAGGCGCAGGTGTTTCACTCTGATGTCCGTTAGTAGTGTTTTAATGAAAGCTTGGAAGCATCAAGTGACATCTCATTTGGGGGCTACCTGTTGATTTAAACGTGTGGATGTTTTTTCTTTGAGCTGAAAGTTGGGTCTGGGAAAGGGCTGCTACCTTGGGCTTTGGAGTGTGTTAAAAGACTTCATTTTTCCTGAATGGTGCTGTGTGAACTGAACCTTGCTATTAAGAAGCAGTTAAGGTACTCTGTCTTGTTTTGAAGCTGCAAAGTCATGTGGGCTGAAGTTTTGGTTTATGTCTCACTTAATAAACCTTGTGATTTTACATATGTACTGTCTCTGGTGTATTAATAAATTTCACTTGCCTGCATAGAAAAATGTCAGGTTAGATGGGAAAATAACCTGGAGATATCCAAACAGCCCAGACCTATGCATTAATGTATGGGGAATAATAAGCTAGTAGTGCTTTGTTTACTACCAGTCTACAGTTCTATCCCAATACAGCCATGCATTATTCTGGAGCGAACACACAGAAGCATATACAAAGTTAAGTTCAGCTTTTAGAATGCAAGCGTTCTACAGAAATGTACAGAAAAATGTTGGCATTGAGTAGGTAACCTGGATAGATATTAAAACTGCAAGAAAACTATCTATGCACTACTAACACAGAGCCTGTAAATTTTAAAATATAATAGCGGAATGAAAGACCTTCATAGGAGGATAGATGGGACTGGGCCAGTGATGCAACACTTAGCTACACCATGGCTTTAAGTTTAAGCAAAGACAGCTTATTTTCCTGCATGGGCCTGTGTTGCCAGGATATAGACATACTTTTATTTCTGGTTTGATAACACATTTGTTAGCTTTGTAAAATATGTACCAGAAAAACTGCACTGTGAAATGACTTGTATTTTTGTATGTAATTTAACCTGCAATATGTGTATTTCTGTGGTGTGAAGACATGGGAAAGTACAGTTGTGTAAAATCTTACCATAATGGTAGATGTCCTTGACTTCACTGCGACAGTATTCTTAACTATATGGAGATTCCCTGCCACAAAAGCCTGACATCCGGCCAGTCTTCAAGGAGTTCTGAATTTAAAAAGGTATGTCAAACATCACCGTACACACCCTGCATAATGGAGGGCATAAACATGACGTTCAGGCTTACCAAAAACAGAACTGATTGCACCAGGAGGAACACCAGTCCTAGGAACCTAAGAGGTCATCTGTACAGTGTACATCCTGGAAGGTAAAGAACTATGGGGGGGGTGGAGGAAGGGAGCGAATACTGTAATAGTGAAGGCAAGGACACCTACCATTATGGTAAGATTTTACACAACTGTACTACGTCCTTATATTCACTGCTGCAGTATGGGAGAGTGCCAAAGCTCAAAGAGGAAACTAGGGAGGAGGAAGGGTCAGAAGAAACCGCTAAAAAAAAAATGAAGCCATTTGACACAATACCCCTCTCTGGCATTGTTGACAAACACAGGAGGTTGGGTACAAACCCATATGTCACCCGGTGGACAGCCAGCTGGCTTACAGACAGAACCCAGGAAGTTGGAATTGGGGAGTCCACCTCTACAAAGAGGCCAGTCACAAGTGTAGTCTCTCTGGTATCAGTCCTTGGACAGCTCTTTTTTGGTATTTACTTCTGAGAAATCGAGGCTGACAGTGGTCTGTGGCTGACTGAATGAATTTGTAGATCGCAAATTAGGAGCGGTCATTGAATCTCACACTGACACAAATGTTCTTCAGGAGAGGCGGACACACACAGACAGACGACTGGTGTTAAAGCCATGGACTAAAACTATAAATGTCAAGAAAAGCATAATGGTATCCTTTGGGAGGTCATAAACTAAGATGTTAGATTTAACTGTTTTTTTAATAATTAGAATGAGATATTGAATTTTAGGGCAAATATTATGCATTTATTAATTTATTTATTGTTCAAATTCACCTACAATACAGCCAGTGGGCTGACTTTGTATTAGTCCGCATAAACCTGGGGTCTTTTGCTCTTTATTTTATGATGCGTTTTTTTTTTGCTCTTCAGTTAATCTGAGACCTTTTTTTTTTTTTTTTTTTTTTTTTTTTTGGTCCTCACTTGCCATTTGCCCCCAGACCATTTCTGTTGACTCAATGCGGCCCTTGTAACTGAAAAGGTTGGACACCCCTGTTCTAGATGTATGGTTATTAACCATGCATTTTTTGTCAGCATAGGCAGCAGCTGCTACAAAGTTAGCATTTTGGATTTGGGGACCATTAGGAAGGTGTTTAGAATGGGAAGATCCAGGGAGGGGCACCGCGTGCCCTCTTTCCTGGGAACAAGGAATAGTTTGGAATAAAAGCCTTTCCTATTGGATCTGAGGGGACAAGTTCTATTACCCTTGGGATAAGAGAGCTTGGACTTGTATCAATGCCTCTGCCCAGAGATTCTGAGGTAAGGGTACCTTCTTGGAATTGGTAGTCAGGAGAATTTTATCTGAAAAATGATCTGTAAGACCCAATGGTCCTTAGTTGCAGAAAGCCAATTTACCTAGTGGAGTGAGAGCCTTCCTCCTAGTATTTGGTGAGTGAAGAGAAGGGGGGAAGGGAGTCATTGAAGGTTTTTACCCTCAAGAGATGGCTTAGTGCTCCCTGCCCTTGGAGTGGAAGTGGTCCACTGTTTGGTTCTCTGCTGTCCCTGGGATAGGAGTCTGGGTGGTCTGTCGCTGTAGGACTTACCTTGCCCCTGTTTGCTAGGTGCAGGAAAAGACCAGTATTTTGAGGGAAAATTCCTGCTGAAATTGGAGATTGTACCTGAAGAAAATCTTTTACTGTGTGCACAGATTTTGTTTCATCTTCCATCTTTATAAGCATCTCTTCTGCTTTTACTCCAAAAAAGTGGCCCTCATCCAAAGGTGCATCAAGTAATTTAGATATGACATGATCAGGAAGAGTTTGTTCCTTCAACCATCCATGTCTCCTAACGACAGATCCTGACGCTGGTGCCCTACGAGACTTCTAGGACGTCATATCCACAGTGTAAAGAGTGTTTAGCCACTTGACAAGTAGAGTGCAGTAAATCTGCTAACTCTCTTGAATTGGCACAGTTGGGAAAAGTAGAAGCCTTTTGTTTTAACACTCCCAAAGTGTGTTGGTGATATTTTAACATGTGGAAGTGACAGTTGAGTGCTCTGATAGCCAAGGTTGCAGAGGTGTATACATTTTTACCCCATCTGTCCAGCACTCTGGAATACTTGTCAGAAGGGATAGGGTTCTTTGTAGAACTAGCCTTAGCTCATTTAGGTCCCTTTGTAATGACCTCCAGGTCTGCAGCAGGATTTCTGTACAGGTATTTGAGAGAATCCGGTACTCTAACAATCGGTCAGGTTTTCTGAGAGCAGGTGGAAGGGCATCAGGAGTTAAGCTGGATTCATGAAAGACATCAACCACCTCTAAGATTGGAGGGATGGCCAAGGGTCTGTGCTGGGGCAGTGCTAGAAACTCTTAGTCTTCTCTTAGACTGAGGGAAGTCCTAGGATTCCCAGTGGAAATGTTCCCTGAGGGTGGGAAGGGTGTCCCCAAAGGAAGATCTTCTGGTGGAGAGGCAGAATGAAAGGATTCTTCTGCATCTGAATCCTGAAGCAGTCAGTGGTGGTAGTTCCTCTTCGAAATCTGAATAATCAGACTCCTCAGAATCCTGTTGTGTCAGTATTTCAGGAGAAAGTTTTCGTTCCCTTTTAGAAGTTGTGGCCTGACTACCCCCGATAAGGGTGATGAGATCCTCCGCCATTTTAAGCATTTGAGCTTGGGGTGGTGGAGCATGAGAAAATGGTGGCTACAGGTAGTTTTCCTAGGAGTGGCCTTGCCTCTAAGGCCTAACAGTACCCATTTAAGAGTAACAGTAGTCGAAGACGTAGGTTTTTTTTTTGTCTAGATTTGGTAGTGCAAAAGACCTCCTCAGAAGCCAAACCCAACCGAGGCACAGACAACCAAAGGCTTGGAAGATGAAAATTACTGTGGCACATCGGACTCCGAAAGGGTCTCAGAAGAGGCCTGCGAAGGTATCGAATCAGGAATCAGGGACTGCGAAGGCACCTCACTGAATTCTGGAGAACTGCCTACCTGCTTAGCAGTACAGTCGCTAGAAGGCTTAACCTTGTGTGGTCTGTTCTTTACCCTTACGATTTTTTTGGAATATCTATGGATTGATTGCTGATGAATGCCATTTCGGCTACAATAAGAGCTCTAATGGTTCTCATGTTAAAGAGGGCACAAAACCGGCAACTGGGGACGTCGTGGTCTGAGCCTAAACAATTGATGCAGTATAAATGGAAGTCTCGGTGTAGTATTTGCTTTCCAAAGGAGAGAGAATTAATTTTTTCGGACATCGGTTAGTGCAACATAAAAGGACCGCCAGTGGGGTACTTACCTTTAGACGTTTTCAGGAGTAATTCAAACACTGGTAGTGACTGACCGGCACACTTGCGAACTGCTTCAGCTACAGGCTCCACGGCAAGAAAGACTAAAGTAATGACATTGGCTGTCTTCCATTACAGGACTGACTACCTGATGTCAGCCATCAAGCGACAGCAGCAGACGCAGAAAAACACTGACTCTGGTATTCAGGCCAGCCAAGGGTTACCACAACAGGGATAAACCACAGGTGATGACTGCAGCAGTGAAACATGCAGTACAGTTGTGTACACTTACCACAAATGTAGATGTTAGAGTGTATTCGCTGTTGCAGTCACCACATTTGGGTTATCTGCCTGCAGGTAGCCCTCAGTCGGCCTGAATACCAGAGTCTTGGGCTGAGTCAGATGCTGTCACTTCTTCCATGATATCAGGGGTACAAAACATGCAGCAGATGCCATTACATCAGTTTTTTTTGCCCCAGATGTCAGAAGCCCCCAAAAAAGGAAGCAATTACATGGTGTGGAATACCACCAGTAAAAAGCAAATACCATTGCCATAGGATATGGCCAAAGAGGACAGGTAGAAAGTACAGAAAAAGTCAGGGGACTGGAGGGAGAATAACCAGGACTGCAACCGTGAATACACTCAAACATCTACATTTATGATAAGTGTACACAACTGTACTATGTTCTTTGTGTTTCACTGTTGCAGTCATCACATTTGGGTCGATTCTCAAAGCTGAGGAAGAGTGGAGGTAGTTAAGATGCATTAGGGCTGGCAATCAGGCCCTGTAAGACTGCTGTGGCAAATCCAGCTCTGGATTTAGAACAGATAGGCAAGAGGTAATGCTTGGTGAATGTGTACAGAGATCCAGGTTGCAGCTTCCAGGATGTCCCTGGTAGGGACTCCCCTTAGAAAAGCTGTAGAGGTTGATGTAGCTCTAGTGGAATGTTTTCTGATCCCCTGTGGGGTAGGTTTCCCATGGTGTTTGTAGCAGAAATAGATGCAGTGCGCTATCCATTTAGAAATGGTTTGCTTTGAAATGGCCTTGCCCTCTGCCCCTGCAGTAAAGCGGACTAGCAGCTGCTCAGACTTTCTGAAAGGCTTAATCCTGTCCAGATAGAACCTAAGCTGCCTGTGCAAGTCCAGGAAGTACAGGATCCTTTCCCCTTTAGTTTGAGGATAAAGGAAAAAAGTTGGCAAATGAATGGACTGGTTTAAAGCCACACAAGATACCACCTTGGGCATAAATGAATGGTTGGCCCTGAGGGAAGCCCTGTCCACATGGAAGATGATAAAAGGTTCCATGACCACAAGGGCCTGCAATTCAGACACTTCTTGCTGAAGTGACGGCTAGAAATAGAGCTGTTTTCCATGAGAGGAATTTTAACTCTACTGTAGCAGCAGGTTCAAAGGGCGGAAGCGTGAGTTTTTCCAATACAAAGTTAAGGTCACAAGATGGAGTGGGAGCTCTCCTGGGGGGGGGGGGGGTTGACTTTTTGCTCCTTTCAGGAACTGTCTGACCAAAGGATGAGAGAAGAGGGTCTGCTCAGTGTTATACTGAGCAGAGATGGCAGATGCATGAATCTTAATAGAAGAGAAGGCTAGGCCTTTGTGAAGCATTTCTGTTAAGTAACCTAGTACATGAGGTATGCTGGGCACAGATGCATCCTTTCCCTCAGATTGGCTCCAGAACAGTATATTTTCCACTTTTCCAAATAGGTTTTCTGGTACTCTGCCTCCCTGCCTCCAGAATGACATCCAGCACATGCTTACTGAGGGGTTGCTGGTGATGAGTTCAGGGGATGAGCCAGGCTGCTAGGTTCAAGGTCTGGAGCAGAGGGTGCAAAATCTGTCTGTCCTGCTGGGACAGCAGGGAAGGGGTATGAGGCAGGTGTCATGGTAGCACTACTGTAAGACTGCGCAAGAGAGGGTACCAGTGTAGGCGTGGCCAGTCTGGTGCAATCAGGATTGTCCTTGGCTTGTCCTGTTTGATCTTTAGTAGAACATTCGAGAGGAGGGGCAGAGGTTGATGGACTTTCCCAGGTAAAGGACAGGGCATCCACTTTCCAAGCTTAGCTGTGGGGAGTTCTGGTGTAATATTTACTCAATTGATAGTTCTGAGGGGAAGCAAAGAGGTCCACCTCTGGTGCCCATCTGTCCCTCAAAAGCTTGAATACTTATGGTTCCAGTTTCCACTCACGTGGGTCCATGAGATTTCTGCTTAAGTCGTCTGCCAGTGACTTTAGTTTTCCTGGCAGGAATTGAGCTTGCAGGTGCACTTGGTTGCTCAAAGCTGTGTTCCACAGAGACATGACTAATCTGCAGAATGGGTAGGAATGGGTTCCCCCCTGCTAGTTTATGTACCACATAACTGTGGTGTTTGCAGTCTTTACCCATAGTTGTCCTGGAAGAATAAGGCCTTTGAAGGCTGTCAGAGCATTCTGTACAACTAACATTTCTTTTTGATAAATATGCAAGTGCATTTGCTTTGGGCACCATTTGCTTTGAATACATTGTCCTACCATGTGAGCCCTCCATGCATAGTCTGATGCATCTGTTCTCAGGGTTTGGGCGGCAGGGGGTTGAGTGAAAGGGAGTCCCCTTGTGGTGGCAGGCCTCTGCCCACCAAAGTAACTCTGTCCTTAGGCAAAGAATGATAGGAACCATTATTTTCAGGTCCTGAGAATGCTGACACCAAAGATTTTTTTTTTTTTTTTTTTTTTTTTTAAGTACCATTGAAGTTTCCTCGTATGCAGTCTTGCATATGGAATTAGTAGAATGCAAGAGGCCATGAACCCTAGGGCTAGCACTATTTTTCTTGCAGATAGCTGGGTTTTGGTGGCCAGTAGATTAAAGTAGTTTGTCAAATAAATTTGTTTTTCTGGAGTGAGAAATGCCATCTGGGAAGTTATGTACAAGCTTGCTCCCAGGAATACAATCTGTTGGCTGGGTACCAGATGTGATTTCTTTTCGTTGATGGTTTACCCCAGTGAAGTTAAAAGTCTCTTTACAAATGTCAGGTGCTGGAGTAGCAATTCCCAACTGTCCGCCTGCTTCAGGCAATCGTCCAAGTATGGGTAAATTTGAATTGTTCTCTGCCTGCAATATGCAATGGCTGGAGCTAGGCATTTTGTGATTACCCTGGGCGCAGTAGATAAGCCAAAGGGTAGTGCAGAGAACTGATCGTGCATAGAGCCTGCTCTGAAACGTAGGTATTTCCTGCAAGATTCCCTTATGGGGATGTGCAGATAAGCTTCTTTTAAGTATAGGGTTGCTAGCCAAGAAACCTTGGCTAGCATAAGAAGCAGCTGTTGGAGAGTACGCATTTTGAATTTTGGAACCACCAGAAAGGTGTTGAGAATACACAGATCCAGTATAGCATGCCAAGAGTTTTCTTTTCTGGGTACCACAAACAGTCTGGAATAAAAGCCTTGTCCCTTTTGTTCTGCTGGGACAGGTTGAATAGCCTTGATACTGGGAAGAGAAAGTACTTGCTTTTGGGCCTCTGGCCATCCGCACACGGTTGGGAGTGAGTGAAAGCGTAATCTGTATACCTGGGAAACAATGCTTAAGATCCATCCATCTTGGGTAATGCACTCCCAGTTTTTGGCATGCAAGGCAAGTTTCCCTCCTAAAGGTGCAAGTACTTGGGCAAGGCTTGGAAGAGTTAAGGATAAGTCATAGTGAGATTTTACCACAGGATGGCAGCTTACTACTCCCGGTTTTGGAGGTGGGAGCAATCCATTGCTTAGACCTGTGCATGCCCAGAGACTGTAGCCTTGGTGGTCTGCTGCCCCTAGGTTTGGGCTGAAAAGGTCTGGGAGGGGCTGGAAAAGACCAGTTTTTTGAAGGCCAATGCCTACTGAATTTAGGTGGCTGTACTTGTAAGAAATCTAACAGTTTGCATAGATTTAGCTTTTTCCTCCATCCTTTTAAGGACTCGTGCCTTATTGCTGAATAAACGCTCTTGGTTTAATGGTGCATCCAGTAATTTTGCTTTGACATGGTCTGGCAAGGATTGTTCCTTAAGCCAAGCATGCCTTCTAAGAACAGACCCAGCGACAACAGCTCTGCAGGATGCTTCTAAGGCATCAAAACCACACTGCAAAGTATGCCTACCAACTTGGTTAGGAGAATATAACAACTCTTGTAAATCTTTATGTTCTGCACAATGAGGAATCAATATAATTTTCTGAAGAATTAGTTCCATAATATGTTGCTGATACTTTAACATATGAAACCGGCAATTTAAAGCCCTGATGGCAAGAGTAGCAGAGGTGTAAACCACCTTAACCAATCTGTCTATAGGCCTAGAATCCCTGTCCAAAGGGGTAGGATTGTTGGCTGTCGTAACCTTAATGCCTTTAGGTCCCTGGGAAATGGTCTTTGGATCTGCAGTAGGATTCTTAGAGAAGAATTAGGGGGAGTCAGGTACTCCATAGTACCTGTCAGGTTTCCTGGGAGCTGGAGGCAAAGTATCAGGGGTAAGGCTGGATTCCAAGAAGACATCGCCAATTTCCAGAACAGGAGGGATAACTAGAGGCTGTGGTGAGGCAAGTTTAAAAATACCCCAAGTCTCTTTTTGGACTGAGTAGTCCTGGCTCTCCCAACGGAAATGCTCCCTAGGGGTATAAGCAGGGTTTCACCAAAAGAAAAATCTTCTGGTGGGGAAGCAGAGGGAATGGAATCCTCTGTATCAGAATCCTCAAAAGTAAATCAGGGTACGTCCTGGTAATCAGAAGGGTCAGAATAATTAGAGACCTGATCTGAAGAATCAGAAGAAAACTCAGTTCTAGGTCTTTTTGAGGGGGAAAGGTGACTTCCCCTAATTAAAGTAATAAGGTAGTCTGCCATTCTAAGCATTTGTTTTTGTGGCATGTGGGCCTGAGAATGCGCTTTGGTCAGTTTCCTAGGTGTAATGCAAACTTTGGGCCTGAGAAATTTGGTGTTTTTGGCTTCAAACAAAGTTGTTTGTTTAATATGAAAACAGCGAAGGCCTGAGGCCTCAGAAGCCGGTGTCTGCACAGCAGCTCCGGACCCATCCAAGGTAGAGACATCAGCAGGTTCCATAATCGAAGAAGCATCTGGCAGCATACCAGACTCCGAAAGGGTCTCAAGTAGAGGCCTGCAAATCTGTAGAAGCGGGTATCAGGGGCTGCGAAAGCACCAGAGTACCGGCAGACTGGCAACTAGCTTAATGGTAGCACTGTTGGTAGTTTTGCACCTATGCAGTCCGTCTGTCTTTATCCTTATATTTTTTCGAAAGATCGTTAGTCGGATGGCTTAAAGCCATTTTTGAATACGGAGATAGAAAGCGAAAGAATTTAGTGACAAAAATAGCCCAACAATGAATAGTTTGGGCGTTGAACAAGGCACAAAACTGACAGCGAGGGACATCGTGATCTGGGCCTAAACAGGTGACTCAGTAAGAATGAAAATCAATGTACGGTATTAGCTTTCCACAGGCAAGACCATTATTAATTATTTCTGACATCGGTTAGAGCAAGAAAAAAGTATCCCCAACGGGGTACTTATCTTTTAGAAGACTTCAGGTCAGAAACTCAAAAAGCGATAATTCCAGGAGGCAGCCGACCAGCACTTGCCAACTGCTTCTGCTTTGGGCACCGCACGGCAAGAAAAACAGATGTAATGGTGTTGGCTCCATGTTTTAGATCCCTGACGTCATGGAAGAAGCGACAGCATCCGACGCAGAAATCCCAAGACTCTGGTATTCAGGCTGATTGAGAGCTACCTGCAGGCAGATAACCCAAATGTGAAGATTGCAAACAGGGAAACACGAAGATCATGTGCATTTCTTAAACCATTCAGGTTTTTGTTCAGACATTGTAACAGAAAGAAAAGGAGAAAGGACTAAACGCAGAGAAAAGTACAGTTGTGTACACTTACCATAAATGTAGATGTTAGAGTGTCTTCACTGTTGCAGTCATCACTGTAGGGTTCTTCCTGCCAGCAGGCAGCCCTCGGTCGGCCAGAATCCCAAAGTCTGGGTCCGGCGTCGGCTGTGTACTCACCCTCCCTGACGTCAGTGCGCCAGGTGTACAAAGCTCCCAACCGACACCATGTTCTCCAGTTTTTCTTGCCCCAGATGTCAGGTGCCCAAAAGTAAAGGCTAAAAGTAAAACAAAAATGTAACATACAACAAACCCCATACTCTGTAGCAAATACACCTCAGAAGGGTGAAGCAGGGAACCACGCCAATAAAAGTATAAGAGGGGACAGGAGGGTGGGTAGCCTAGACTGCAACAGTGAAGACACTAACATCTACCTTTATGGTAAGTGTACACAAAGTACAGTTTTGTACCTACCATAAATGTAGATGTCCGATAGGTAAGCATCTGCAGTCCTTACATATGGGTTGTCCTGCCTCAGGCAGCCCTTCGGTCGGCCGGATTCCAAAGTCTGGGTCCGGCGTCGGCTGATGTCGCCCCTTCCCCGACGTCAGAGCGCCTGGGGTATAAGAGTCAGCCGATGCCATCTTCCTCAGTTTTTCTTGCCCCAGATGCCAGGTGCCTTCTAAGGAAGGTTAAATTTGGAGAAATGCAAAATATTCCAAACATGCACAGTAATAAAAAACAAATACACCATAATAGATAACCCCAGCTAGCTATAAGAGGGATAAGTACCCAAGAAATACCACAGAGGGGAAGGAGGGAGGGAAAACCTGACTGCAGATGCATACCTATCGGACATCTACATTTATGGTAGGTACAAAACTGTACTATGTCCTTCAAGGATGCATCTGCAGTCCTTACATATGGGTAGAATACCATAGCCAAGCTGGGGGTGGTAGGATATAAGAAAATGATGGTGTAGCTAAAATGCCCTGCAGGACTGCCGTAGCAAATCCTGCTCTGGATCTGGAATATAAGGGCAAATTGTAATGCTTGGAAAATGTATGCACGGAGCTCCATGTAGCAGCTTCTAGAATGTCCTTGGTAGCCACCCCTCTTAAAAAGGCTGTGGATGTGGCTGTGGCTCTGGTGGAATGAGGTCTGATGTTAGTTGGCACAGTTTTTCCATGATAAGAGTAGCAGAATCGAATGCAATTTCCTATCCATTTTGAAATTGTCTGTTTGGAAATTGCTTTGCCTTGGATGCCTGCAGCATATGCTACCAACAGCTGGTCAGTTTCCTGAAAGTCTTAGTTCTGTCCAAGTAGTAGCGTAACTGTCTGTGAATGTCCAGGGTATGCAGAAGTTTTTCTCCCTTGTTTTGCGGATCTGGAAAGAAGGTAGGCAGGTGAATAGCTTGGTTCAATGAGACCCTGGAAACCACCTTTGGCATGAAGGATTGGTTCTCAAGGAGAGACTGTCCTGATGAAAAATAAGAAATGGTTGTACTGCCATGAGTGCCTGCAATTCTGATATCTTCATGCTGAGGTTATGGCCAGAAGGAAGGCAGTCTTCCAAGACAGGAACTGTAACTCTGAAGATGCTGCTGGTTTCAAAGGGAGGTAGTCAACTTTTCCAACATGAAGTTAAGGTCCCATTATAGGCACTGGTGGTTTTCTTGGAGGATTGATGTTTTTAATTCCTCTTAGAAACTGCCTTAGGAGAGGATGAGAGAAGACAGGTGGATCAGTATTGTATTCTGCTGAAATTGCTGAAGCATGAATTTTTATGGAAGAGTAAGAAAGGCCATTGTGGAGCATTTCTGCCAAGTATTCCAGGATATGTGCCATGCTCATCACTGTGGCATCTAGGCCCTTTGCGGTGCTCCAAGTGAGGAATCTTTTCCATTTTGCTGAATATGCCTTTCTCGTGGAAGGTCTGCGAGCTTCCATGATGATATCCTTCACTCTCTTGGATAGCTTTTCCTGGTGAGGAGAGTCAAGGTATTCTCCAGGCTGTCAGCTGCAGGGTTTTCAGGCTGGAGTGCAGAGTTTTGTAATTGTACTGTGTCAGAAGGAGTGACCATTGTGGTAGAGGCCACGGTTTCGTGTGTGACAGGCATCATAACAGTGGGTACCAGTGCTGCCTTGGCCAGTCCGGGGCTATTAGTATCACTTTTGGCTGCTCTGTCCTGATTTTCAGTAAGACCCTGGCCATTAGTGGAAGAGGTGGAAATGCATACACTGTTAAGAGTATTCCAGCTGAAAGAGAGGGCGTCCACTTTCCATGCTTGTGGGTGGTATGTCCTTTAACAGAATTTCTTCAGCTAATGATTGTGGTGGGAGGCAAAAAGATCTATGTCCGGCCTTCCCCAAAATTGTGTTATCTGAAGGAAAATGTCTGGGCGTAGCATCCATTCGTGTGGATCCATGGTATTTCTGCTTAGGCTGTCCGCCAGTATATTGTCTTTTCCTGGCACAAACTGGGATTGCAGCTCTATATTGAGTTTTAGGGAAAGTTCCCAAAGAATCAATGCTAGTCTGCAAAGAGGGTAGGAATGGGTACCTCCTTGCTTGTTTATGTACCACATAACTGTGGTATTGTCTGTCCTTATTAGCAGGTGGCCTTGATGTAGAAAGTGCTTGAAGGCCTCAATTGCATGTATCACTGCCAGCATTTCCTTTTGGTTTATGTGCATGCGCAATTCTTTCTGAGACCATAGTCCTTGGATGCATCTGTCCTCCATGTGTGCTCCCCATCCATGGTCTGAAGCGTCCGAGGTAATGGTTTGGCTGGTTACTGGTTTGCTGAAAGGCAGACCCCTGTTTGACTGGCTTGCTTGGGCCCACCACAGGAATTCCTTTTGAAGGCATGGAATGAGTGGTATCAAAGTTTCTAGGCTGTGATTGTGCTGAGACCATAAACTCCTTAGGTACCATTGTAGCTTTCTCATATGCAGCCTTGCTTGTGGAATCAAAAGAATGCACGATGCCATGCAACCCCGGGCCTGCAGGATTTTCCTTGCAGTCATCTGAGTTTGTTTTGTCAGATTTTTGAAGTAATCCGGTAGTCGTCTGTTTTTCTTCTGTGAGAAAAGCCATTTGGGTGGTTGTATCTAGTTCCACACCCAGAAAAGTTATTCTTTGGGATGGCACAAGTCTTGACTTGTAAATGTTGACTGTGTATCCCAAGGCCTGCAGAAGGCGGATGGCATAATTCAAATGTTTTTCCAAAGTTTGTTGGCTGTCCGCTTGTATAAGGCAGTCGTCCAGATATGGGTATATTTGAATCCCCTGAAGTCTGCAGTGTGCAATTACTGATGCCAGGCATTTCGTGAATACTCTGGGCGCAGTAGATAAGCCAAAGGGCAATGCTGAGAATTGATAATGCTCTGAACCTGCAAGAAATCTGAGGCGTCTTCTGCAACTTTGTCTGATAGGGACATGCAGGTATGCCTCCTTGAGGTCTAGAGTTACAAGCCAAGACCCCTTGCCCAGCATGGGAAGGAGTTGCTGTAGGGTCAGCATTTTGAATTTTGGCACAATGCGATAAGTATTGAGTACGGACAAATCGAGAATAGGCCTCCATTGTTTTTCTTTTCTTGGGACAAAGAATAGTCTGGAATAAAATCCATGGCCTTGTTCTGCGAGAGGAACCTTTTCTATTGCTTTCATTTGCAATAGGTTGGCAATTTGTTTTAAAGCCTCTGCCCTTTGATTTCGTGGCAGGTTTGGCATTCCTTTTCTTTTTGGTAATGTATGGAAATGAAACCTGTATCCTTTGTCTATTATTTGCAGTGTCCATTTGTCCCTTGTAATACTGTGCCAATTTCTTGAGAATAAAGACAATTTTCCGCCCAAAGGTGCTTCTAATTGAGCCCTGGTTGGCGGGATCAAGGTGAAGTCATTGAGTCTGTCCTTGTGCAGCAGTTGTTGGTCCTGCACTACCTCGCTGGTTAGGAGGCTGTCATTGATGTCCTCTGTAGGAGCCTCTAGCTTGCCCTTTACCTCTGGCACGCCTGTTCTTGCCTCTGATATCTCTCTTCCGGAAAGGACCAATTCTTAGGCCAATTTCTGCTGAATCTTGGTGGTTGTACCTGGAGGAAATCTTTGTTTGTACAGATTTAGCCTTTTCCTCAAATTTCTTTAAGACCTCCTGAGCAGTGGAGCCAAATAACTTTTGCTTTTCTAGTGGAGCATCCAGAAGCTTAGCCTTAACATGATCTGGCAGAGATTGTTCCTTCAGCCATGCATGTCTACGTATGACTGCACCTGTCATTGCTGACCTACATGAAGCTTCCAATGCATCATAACCACACTGCAAGAAATGGTTGCTAACCTGTTGTGAATTATGTACCAGATCCTGAAGTGATCTACGGTCTAGGGGTTCAGGAGAAGACAGCTTTTTCTGCAATTCATCCAACAAATACTCTTGGTACTGTATCATATGAAATTGACAACTTAAAGCCCTCATAGACAGAGTGGAAGAAATATACACTTTTTTACCCCATCTCTCTAAAGCCCTGGATTCCCTTTCAGAGGGGAGTGGATTTTTAGTAGGGCCAGCTGCAACCCCTTTAGGACCCTGGGAAATAGTTTCTGGGTAAGCAGAGTGGGCCTTGTAAAGGAAATGTGAGTCCGGGATCCTGTAGTACCTATCGGGTTTAACAGGAGCCGGAGGAAGGGTGTCAGGGGTAGTGCTAGACTCAGAATACACAATCAATGACACTTAAAACAGGAGGAATAGCCAAAGGTCTATGCTGAGGTAAATGAAGAAAAGTCCTTAATCTCTTCCTGGAATAGGAGAATTCCTGGCCCTGCCATTGGAAATGCTCTCTCATGGAGTGAAGGGTCTCCCCAAAGGACAGCTCTTCAGGAAGGGAGGCAGAGGGAATGGATTCCTCTGCATCAGAATCCTCGTAGGCCGTGAAGGCCTCCTCCTGGTAATCTGATAGAGCAGAGCCATCAGAGGCCTCAGAGGACGGAGGATCAGCGGACTCAGCCCTGGGCCTTTTGTCTAGAGGGGGTTGAGAGCCCCTGTCCGGATGAGGCTGGGATCCCCTGATTAAGGAAATAAGATCCTCAGCCAAACTTAGTATCTGTGAACCTGCAGTGGATCCCTGAGAAATAGTCTTGGGAGGCAGAGTGTTTTGTTGCTTAGCAGCTTTAGCCCTAGTGAATGCTTTAATGGACATGGATGCAGGGGGCCTGGCTGCTCCACGTGCTGGGGTAGTCTTGTCTAAGGGAATGGTGTCGGCAGTTTCCTGAACACCGGTTTCCGAGGGTAAATCCATAACAGACTCAGAAGCGCCTCCGGGGCCGAGGCTGTCGGTTGTACCGTTTCCACGGTCGGAAGTACCAAGGACTCTGTTTCAGCCGAGACCGAGACACTCGCTGTAGGCCTAGGCGTGGTTTCAGCCGAAACCACGGTCCGCGTGTGTCGGTCCTTGTCCTTCCGTTTTTTGGTTAAATGAGAAGTCGGAGTCTCCGATGGCATTTTATAAGAGAAACTAGCCCCAAAAAATTCCTCTGCAAACTCCGACCGACCCCAAGAGTGCGTGGATTAAAGGAGGCACAGGCAGAGACGTCGTCGTCTGGGCCTAGGCAAGGGAGGCAGTAGGAATAGAAATCCTTATGAGGTATTTGTTTCCCACAAGTCAAGCAATTATTAACTTTAAGCGTTTGATCTGACATCGGCTGAGGCAAGAAAAAGTCCCCAACGGGGTACTTAGCTTTTTGAAGTCTTCGGTAGCTGAATTTACAATAGCTGGCCGACCGGCACTTGCGAACTGCTTCTGCTTCGGGCACTACGCGGCAAGAAAGACTGGGGAAGATGGCGTCGGCTGACTCTTTATACCCTAGGTGCTATGACGTCGGGGCAGGGGCGACATCAGCCGACGCCGGACCCAGACTTTGGAATCCGGCCGACCGAAGGGCTGCCTGAGGCAGGACAACCCATATGTAAGGACTGCAGATGCATCCTTGAAGGACATCTGTACTATGTTCATCATGTTTCACTGTTGCAGTCATCACTGTAGGGTTGAATCCCAAAGCTGAGATAAATGGTGGTGGTTATTGAGTAGAAGGAGCGGCTAGAAGGCCTTGCAAGACTGCAGAAGCAAAGCCTGCCCTAGACTTAGAATAAAGAGGGAGATTTTAGTGCTTAGAGAAAGTATGCACTGAACTCAAAGTTGCAGCATCCAAAATATCTTTGGTAGGGACTCCCCTGAGAAAGGCAGCTGAAGTAGCAGCAGCTCTGGTAGAATGTGTCCTAATTTTTCCTGGGATTTGCTTTCCATGATGAGTAACAAAATCTGATTCCATGAGCAATCCATTTAGAAATGGTCTGTTTTGAAATAGCTTGGCCTTGTGAATTTGCTGCATAAGAAACAAACAGTTCTGTTTTCCTGATATCCTTAGTTCTGTCCAGGTAAAAGCGAAGCTGCCTGTGCACGCCCAAAGAATGCAAGATCCTCTCCCCCTTATTTTGTGGATTAGGGAAAAAAGTTGGCAGGTGAATAGTTTGGCTTAAAGCCACTTTAGAAACCACTTTAGGCATGAAAGTAGGGTTAGTCCTCAAAGAAACCCTGACTTGATGAAAAATAATATAAGGTTCCACAGCCATGAGCGCTTGTAACTCAGAGACTCTCCTGGCTGAAGTTAAAGTCAGTATGATAACAGTCTTCCATGATAAATACTTTATATCAGAAGTGGCAGCAGGCTCAAAAGGAGGCAGAGTAAGTTTTTCCAGGACATAATTGAGGTCCCAGGCAGGAATGGGTGGAGTCCTAGGGGGCCTTAAATTCTTTGCTCCTCTGAGATATTGTTTCAGAAGTGGATGTGAAAAAAAAATGGAGGATCTGAATTATAATGTGCAGAGATAGCAGAGGCATGGATGTTTATGGAGAAAAAAGATAAACCCTTATGCAACATATCTGTTAGGCAATGTAAAATCAATGGAATATTTGGAATGTGAGGATCTGATTCCTGAGCATGCATCCAGGTGCAAAATCTCTTCCATTTACCTTCATAAGATTTCCTAGTGCTAGGCCTTCTGGCTTCTAAGATAACATCCATGACCTATTTGGAAAGGGTAGGATTAATTATAGACCCTGAATACACCAGGAGGCCAGGCTGAGAGTTTTGATAGGAGTGTGCAGAACCTGGCCCTGATGTTGAGACAAAAGATTTGGAATCTGAGGTAGAATCCAAGGAGGTTCCTGGGATAGATTTATCAGTGTTGAGTACCAGAATTGTCGAGGCCAATTCGGGGCTAGTAAGATCAGCTTTGGTTTGTCCTGTTTTATTTTTAATAACACCCTTGGTAGAAGAGGTAGTGGTGGAAAGGCATACCCTGAGAGGTTCCTCCAACTGAATGAGAGAGCATCCACTTTCCATGCTAGCTTGTGATCTGTCCTTGTGCAAAAAGTCTAACTGGTAGTTGTGGAGAGATGCAAATAGATCTATGTCCAGGCAGCCCCAGGCTTCTGTAATCTTGAATATTTGGGTGCCCAGCATCCACTCGTGTGACCGGTTCCTGCTCAGGCTGTCTGCCAGAGTGTTTTGTTTCCCTGGCAGGAACTGAGCTTGTAGGTCCACTTTGCAAGCTAGTGCTGTGTTCCATAGAGTCATGGCTAGTCTGCAAAGGGGGTAGGAGTGTGAACCCCCTTGCTTGTTTATGTACCACATAACTGTGGTGTTGTCTGTCCGTATCAGTAGCTGCCCTGGCTGTAAAAGATCCCGGAAAGCCAAGAGGGCATTCTGCACAGCTAACATCTCTTTTAAATTGATATGCAGATGCTTCTGATCCTCTGTCCAAAAACCTTGCAGGCCTTTCCCCTGCAAGTGGGCTCCCCATGCATAAAACGAGGCGTCCATGGTCATCACTTGGGTAGGCTGGAGGTAGACTGAAGGCTTTCCCTTTGTTTTGAAGACATGCCGTGGCCCACCAATGGCATTCATTTTGCAGGCAAGGAAAGACAGCAATCACTGTTTCCAGACTGTGACAATGCTGGGACCATACGCTTTTTAGGTACCATTGCATCTTCCTCATATGCAGTCTTGTATATAGTAAGAGTAGGATGCAAGAAGCCATGCAACCCAAAGCCTGTAGGGATTTCCTTGCAGTTCGCGGAGACATCAAAGCCAGGCTTTTGAAAGTTGAAGCCAGCTGTAGTTGTTTTTCTGGCATCAGGAATGCCATCTGGGTTGTTGTTTAAAAGAGCACCAAGGAAAGTTATCTGTTGAGTGGGTGCCAAATTTGACTTACGTTCACAGTGAATCCCAGGTACTTGAGTAGATTCAGAATAAATTCCAGGTGCTGGAGTAAAATGTCCTTGCTGTCTGCTTGAATAAGGCAGTCATCCAGATAAGGGTAAATTTGAATTCCCTTTAGTCTGCAGTAAGCTACTACAGGTGCCAGGCACTTGGTAAAGACCCTGGGCGCAGTAGACAAGCCAAAGGGCAGCGCAGAGAATTGGTAATGTTTCGAGCATGCCTTGAACCAGAGAACTTCTGCACTCTGGTCTGATAGGAATGTGTAGGTAAGCCTCCTTTAAGTCCAATGTCACCATCCATGCATTTTTGCTCAACATTGGCAAGAGCTGCTGCAGAGTAAGCATCTTGAACTTTGGTATCTCCAGGAAAGTATTTAAGACTGACAGATCCAGGATGGGTCTCCAAGTATTTTGCTTTCTGGGAACTAGAAAGAGTGTTTAATAAAAGCCTTGTCACGTGTCTGAATTTGGAACCAGTTCTATGGCCCTCATAGCCATGAGGGACCTCACCTGTTTTAAAGTCTCTGCCCATTGAGTTTTTGGTAGGTCTGGCCATCCGTTTGGTTTTGGTAAGGTGTGAAAGTGGAATTTGTAACCTCTTAAAACTACATCCAGAACCCACTAATCTTGGGTTATGCAAGTCCAATTTCGGTGAAAAAGAGAAAGTTTTCCTCCCAGAGGAGCTTCCAGGAGAGAGGTTCCTGGAGCCATGCAGGGGGAGTCATTCAGCCTGTTTCCTATAAGGTTGAGACCTATCTTCTCCACCCCTGGGGGTGGAAGCACTCCACTGTCTAGGTCTATAAGAGGTCTGTGCTTGGGCCCTCCCTCTGGGGTGATCTACCCCTCTGAGGCCTGTCCGAGCTGGGAAAGGACCAATTTTTAGCTGGCCAATTTCTGCTAAATCTAGGAGGCTGAACTTGTAAGAAATCCTTAACCGTTTACATGGATTTTGCCTTATCCTCCATTTTCTTTACAACCTCTTCAGCTTTAGACCCAAACAAAACATTATGTTCAACAGGAGCATCCAGTAATTTCACTTTTACTTGATCAGGCAAATTTTGCTCCTTTAACCAAGCATGCCTTCTAATGACCGTGCCAGTGGCAGCCGCCCTGCAAGAGGCCTCCAAAGCATCAAAACCACAGTGCAAGGCATGTTTCCCCACCTGCTCAGTAGCATGCATCAAATCTTGTAATTCCTTATTGTCTGCACATGCAGAAATGGTACACAGTTTTTGTTTCATAATAGACAAAAGGTATTGCTGATATTTCAACATATGAAATTGACAATTTAAAGCCCTAACAGATAAAGTAGCAGAAGTGTACACTTTTTTGCCCCATCTCTCCAAAGCTCTAGAATCCTTACCTGACGGAATAGGGTTCTTAGCAGTGGCGGCCTTAACACCCTTGGGACCCTGAGAAATGGTTTCTGGATCAGCAGTAGGATTTTTAAATAGAAACTGGTGGGAGTCAGGGACTCTAATATCTATCAGGCTTAGCAGGGGCCAGAGGAAAGGAGTCCGGAGTTAAATTAGACTCAGAAAAGATATCATCCACAAAGTACAGTTTTGTACCTACCATAAATGTAGATGTTCGAGTGTACACCTTGCTGCAGTCATCACACTTGGGTTACCCTGTCGTCAGGCAGTCCCGCAGTCGGCCGGAATTCCAAAGTCTTGGTCCGGCATCGGTTGCTGTCGCTTCTTCCGACGTCAGTGCGCCAGGGGTATATATAATGCATCCAACGCAATTTTCATCAGTTTTTCTTGCCCCAGATGTCAGGTGCCCCCAAAAAGGTGGTCAGTAATTAGTACTAAATTAAGCAATTTTCTGCACAAACACAAAATCCCTCCAGCTATAAGCAAATACATCAGGAAGGTATTGTAGAGATTTAGCCAGTTAAATCAGAGGGGATGGAGAGAGGGTAACCTGGACTGCAGCAGGGTGTACACTCGAACATCTACATTTATGGTAGGTACAAAACTGTACTATGTTCATCGTGTTACCCTGCTGCAGTCATCACACTTGGGTAGAATCCCAAAGCTAAGGATGGGTGGAGGAGTTATAGAGGGTTAGGAGGAGGCTAGAAGGCCCTGCAAAACTGCAGTGGCAAAGCCCAGCCCTAGTCTTACAGTAGAGTGGCAAGTGATCGTGTTTGGTAAAGGTGTGCACTGAACTCCAAGTTGCAGCTTCCAAAATCTCCTTGGTTGGAACTCCCCTGAGGAAGGCTGTAGATGTAGCCGTTGCCCTAGTAGAGTGGGGCCTAATGGTAGCAGGAACTGGTTTTCCATGATGGGAATAGCAAAAACGAATGCAATGTCCTATCCATTTGGAAATGGTTTGTTTTGATATAGCCTTCCCTTGTGAAGCTGTAGCATAGGATACAAAGAGCTGTTCAGATTTTCTGAAAGCCTTAGTTTTATCCAAGTAGTAACGAAGTTGCCTGTGAATGTCCAAGGAATGCAGGAGTCTTTCTCCTTTGTTCTGTGGATTTGGGAAGAAGGTGGGTAAGTGGATGGTTTGATTTAAAGCCACACTGGAAACCACCTTAGGCATGAAGGAAAGATCAGTTCGTAGAGAAACTCTGTCTTGATGGAAAATGAGGAAAGGTTCCACTGCCATTAGTGCCTGTAGCTCTGAGACTCTTCTAGCTGAAGTTATTGCTAGCAGCAGGGCAGTCTTCCATGATAGGAACTGTAGATATGCAGAGAAATGGGGGTCAAAGGCAGGTAGTGTAAGTTTTTCCAGAACAAAATTGAGGTCCCATGTTGGTGTAGGTGCTCTCCTGGGGGGCCTAATGTTTTTTGCCCCTCTGAGGAACTGCCTTAGAAGTGGATGCGAAAATAAGGGTGGATCCGTGTTGTAGTGGGCTGAAATAGCTGATGCATGGATTTTAATGGAAGAAGAAAGTCCTTTGTGCAGCATCTCAGTTAAATACTGTATAATCTGAGGCATGTGAGGCTGAAGTGTGTTTTGGCCTTTAGCTTGGTTCCAGGCACAAAACCTTTTCCATTTGTCCGAATAGGCCTTCCTAGTGCTGGGCCTCCTAGCTTCCAAAATAACATCCAATAACTGCTTGGGAAAGAGGAGCTGGCTGGATGCTTAGGTGATCTGCCATGCAGCCAGACTTAAGGTTTTGAGCTGGCTGCGAAGAATCTGATTGTTTTGCTGTGTGAGCAAATGGGCAATTTGTGGTAAAATCCAAGGTGGGCCCTGGGCCATATTCCTCAATAGTGGGTACCAGTGCTGTTGTGGCCAGTCTGGGGCTATGACCATCAGTCGTGGTCTCTCCTTTTTGACTTTCAGAAGCACCTTTGTGAGGAGGCACAATGGAGGGAAGGCATATACTGTCAGGTTTTTCTAACTGAATGAGAGTGCGTCCACTTTCCAAGCTTGATGGTGAAGTGTCCCTGTACAAAATTTTGTTAGTTGATAGTTTTGAGGACTGGCAAACAGGTCTATGTCTGGAAGGCCCCACTTTTGAGTTATCATTGCAAATACTTGTGGATCCAGTTTCCACTCGTGGGGATCCATGATGTTTCTGCTGAGGTCGTCTGCCAATGTGTTCTTTTTTCCTGGCAGGAATTGAGCTTGTAACTGAATTTGGTAAGCGAGAGCTGTGTTCCACAAGGTCAGTGCTTGCCTGCATAGAGGGAAGGAGTGTGTACCCCCTTGTTTGTTTATGTACCACATTACTGTGGTGTTGTCCGTCCTTACTGTAAGTTGTCCTGGATGTAATAGATTCTTGAAGGCTGTCAGAGCATTCTGTACAGCTAGCATCTCTTTTTGATTGATGTGCAGATTCCTTTGATCTGCAGTCCATACGCCTTGAACGCACTGTCCTGCCATGTGTGCCCCCCAGGCGTAGTCCGATGCATCTGTTGTCATAGTTTGCCTGGCTGGGGGCATGGTGAAAGGCTGACCCTTGTTGAGGTGACATGCCTGTGACCACCATAGAAACTCCTGTTGTAGGCAGGGAATGAGAGATAGTGTCCAAGCTGTGGCTGTGTTGAGACCATACGCTTTTTAGGTACCACTGTAATTTCCTCATATGTAGCTTTGCAAATGGTATTAGTAGTATGCAAGATGCCATGAAGCCCAAGGCCTGCAGAATTTTTCTTGCAGGTAGTTGGGTCTTTGTTGCCATTGTTTTGAAATATTGAGTCAGTTGTAGTGGTTTGTCTGGCGTCAGGTAAGCCTTCTGGGCCGTTGTATTCAAGCTGGCACCCAGGAATGTCATATTTTGTGAGGGTACTAGTTTTGATTTCTTTTCGTTTACTGTGTACCCCAGGCAACTTAGATGTTTTACAAAAGCCAGATGTTGTAAGAGGGTGTCCTTGCTTTCTGCTTGGATGAGGCAGTCGTCCAGGTATGGGTATATTTGAATTCCTCTGTTTGCAGTATGCAATTACTGGTGCCAGGCATTTTCTGAAGACCCTGGGCGCAGTAGATAAGCCAAAGGGCAGTGCAGAGAATTGGTAATGGGTTGAACCTGCAATGAAACTGAGGTATCTTCTGCAACTTTGTCTGATAGGGACATGCAGGTATGCCTCCTTGAGGTCCAACGTTACTAGCCATGCTTTCTTGCCCAACATGGGAAGAAGCTGCTGTAGTGTTAGCATCTTGAATTTGGGTACTTGTAAGAAGGTGTTTAGAATTGAAAGATCCAGAATTGGTCTCCAAGCATTGTCCTTTCTGGGAACTAGAAAGAGTCTTGAGTAAAATCCTTGGCCTTGCTCTCGAGTAGGTACCAGTTGAATGGCTCTCGTGTCCATGAGAGCTGTAATTTGCTTTTGTGCCTCTGCCCATTGATTGTGGCAGGTTTGGTATACCTCTTTTCATTGGCAAGGTGTGAAAATGGAATCTGTATCCTCGTGAAATTATGTCTAGGACCCATTTGTCCTTTGTGACAATGTGCCAGTTGTCTGAAAAAAGTGCAAGTTTTCCTCCCAAGGGGGCTGCCAAGAGAGTGTTGCTTGGCCAGATGAGGTGCAAGTCATTGAGTTTGCCTTCTGGTAGATTGGGACCAGTCTTCTCCTCCTTTGTGTTGCAGTGCCCCATTGGTGAGGTTTGTACTGGGCTTGTGGTTGTCCTCTGCCTCTTGGACGTCTGTATTTACCCCTCTGTCGTCTGTCAGTAGCTGGAAAGGACCAATTTTTTGTTGGCCAATTTCTGCTGAAGTGAGGGGGCTGTACCTGTAGGAAATCTTTGACTGTCTGCATAGATTTTGCCTTATCCTCCATTTTCTTTAAGACTTCTTCTGCTTTAACTTCAAAAAGAACATCCTGCTATAAGGGAGTATCTAGAAGCTTTGCTTTTACATGATCAGGCAGAGTTTGTTCCTTCAAGCATGCCTACGTACAAGACCCAGGCATGCCTACGTATAACAGTCCCAGTGACAACTGCTCTGCAGGGAGCCTCCAAAGAATCAAACCCACATTGTAAAGTATGTTGGCCCACCTGTTCAGTTGCATGCAACAGATCCTGCATTTCTTTCAGTTCAGACTGTTGAGGGAGTGTGCTCATTTTTTGTTTTAACTGAGACATTAGAAATTGCTGATATTTTACCATGTGAAACTGGCAATTTAGTGCCCTCATAGCTAGAGTGGCTGAGGTGTAAACCTTTTCCCCCCACCTGTCTAGTGCTCTGGAGTCCCTATCAGAGGGTACAGGATTTTTTGCCATAGAAGCCTTAGCCCCTTTGTGACCCTGGGACATGGTCTCTGGATCAGCAGCAGGGCTTTTATAAAGAAATTTGTGGGAATCAGGCACTCTATAGTATCTGCCAGGTTTGGCCAGAGCAGGAGGCAGAGAATCTGGGTTCAAACTGGATTCTAAGTAAACATCATCCACAATGTCTAAAACTGGGGGGATGGCAAGTGGTCTGTGCTGGGGGAGTAAAAGAAACTCAATGAGCCTTTTCTTAGAATCAGAGAAATCCTGGCCTTCCCAGTGGAAATGTTCCCTCATGGTATGTAAAGTTTCCCCAAAAGAGTAGTCTTCTGGGGGAAATGCTGAAGGGATAGACTCTTCAGCATCAGAGTCTTCATAAGGGGGAAAAGAATATTCCTGTTCCTCAGAAGAATCTGAAGAAATTGAAACCTGGTCAAAGGAAGCGTAGTCCTCTTCCTGTCGTGGCCTTTTATCAGGAGGGGGATGGGAACCCCTGATAAGGGTAATTAAATCTTCAGCCATCTTAAGCATCTGTTTCTTAGGCATGGGGCCTTGTACTGGAGACTGCTGTAGTGTCTTTGTTTTTAAAGGGATTTTCAGCTTTGCGTAAGATTTAATAGCAAGTGTAGTCAGTCTGAAGACACTTTCTGCAACTGAAGGCGTTTCAACTGCACCAGAATCTCCTTCAGCCATGGAGTCGGAAGGGCCTAAAGGTAAAGGATGTGGAGGCCTAGCAATCTCCACTTGGGAATCGGATGCCGCCTGGGGTTCCAAATCAGCGGTCATCAGGGGCTGCGTAGTCGCCTCACTGAAAACCAGAGAACCGGCGACTGGCCTAGCAGAGGCCTCGGAGTATAGTTTGGGTCTCGGCTGCCCGTCTATCTTTGCTTTATTTTATGCATTCCGGTCGTCGGTTGCTCCGACGGCATGGTATAATTAAATTTCCTACCAAAATAATGTCGGGCGAAATCAAACAGACGTTTAATAGTACGTTTGTTAAACATAGCACAAAACAGACAACCTGTGATGTCGTGGTCTGGGCCTAGGCAAGGAATGCAATAAGAATGAAAGTCCTTATGAGGTATTTGCTTCCCACAAGAAATGCAATTGTTAACTTTTTCTGACATCGGACTGAGGCAAGAAAAGGTTCTAACTAAAACAACAATGGTGTTACTGCCAAATGTAAGATGCATACAACGATACCACACCATAAAAAGTTTATTGGATAAAGCTTTCAGGTCTACACCCTTCATCAGTATAACACTACAGCAATATTATTACATTTAAATAGGAGAAATTATCAAATCACGTGCTTCAGCCCATCCCACTAATCAAACACACAAGAGAACTTAAAAAGACAGCACAATAAATGCAGCCTATGTATTATAAAACATTAAAAAACAAAATATGAATGACATACTATCATATTAATGGCCTAACAGACTCTATACATATATATATATAATATACACACATATATACCTATACACATAATTTACTCGTATCTAAAATATGCAATAAAAATTGCAATAAGAATGCAAAAAAATGCAAAAAAAATAATACAATAAAAATATATAGTGAACAATATATCATTAGTAAAAATATACTTATATAAATACGCATACATATTTAACTAATGAATACAGACAGAAGTATAGCCATAGAATTTATAGCCTTTCTTTGTTTTTTTAACATACTGGTTTCAGACTAATTCACTGTTCAGTATATATTTTTATTATATTTTTTTGCATTTTTATTGCAATTTTTATTGCATATTTTAGATGAGTAAATTATGTGTATAGGTATATATGTGTGTATATTATATTATTTATATATATGTGTGTGTGTGTGTAGAGTCTGTTAGAACATTAATATGATAGTATGTCATTCATATTTTGTTTTTTAATGTTTTATAATACATAGGCTGCATTTATTGTGCTGTCTTTTTAAGTTCTCTTGTGTGTTTGATTAGTGGGATGGGCTGAAGCACATGATTTGACGATTTCTACTATTTAAATGTAATATTGCTGTAGTGTTATACTGAAGGGTGTAGACCCAAAAGCTTTATCCAATAAACTTTTTATGGTGTGGTATCGTTGCAAGAAAGGTTCCCCAATGGGGTACTTGGCTTTATTGAAGACTTCGGTCTGAAATTCGATTTGAAAATCTCAGGAGTCGGCCGACCAGCACTTGCGAACTGCTTCTGGCACCGCCCGGCAAGAAAAGACTGAAGAAAATGGCATCGGATGCCTCTTATATACCCCTGGCGCACTGACGTCAGGGAAGAAGCGACAGCAACCAACGCCGGACCAAGACTTAGGAACTCTGGCCGACTGCGGGACCGCCTGACGGCAAGATAACCCAAGTGTGATGACTGCAGCAGTGTAACACGATCTTAACTGTTCCTGGAGACCAAAGGTAGTGGAGAGACTGAAGGGCACGAATAAACATTTTCATTTCTTTTATATTGATGTTTTTCTGTCCTCTGTCTGAAGTCCCTGTACGTTGAAACCCTTTGAACAGTATCCTCAAGACTCATCTGAAACAGCAATGAAGACAAGGAGTTAGAAAGAGGACTCCTGAATTTGTCCTTATCTGCCTAATCCACCAATGTGGTTCTTCACAAAGGGCAAGGCAGATATCTGCAATGACAGTGCTGTGCCTAAATAGATAAAGTACCACTGAATAATGTCCCCCTTCCTATGTTGCAGTATTCTAGATGTGGTATTTCCTGCTCTCGGGCGACTTGTAAATCACTTCTATACAAAAGCTTCAGCTTGGCTGCTGTAGTGTGCAAGGGACGTCGCAGGTACGGCCATAAACCAAGAGGCCTTAAATGTGATGTCTACACGCACAATCCCCAGAACTTTTCAACTGCAGAAGACACTTGCATCGTACGATCGCTTTTTCACAGACGTCACCTCTTAAAGTTTGAAACCCAATGGGCTAGTTATGTTTGAAGATTGTTACAGCCAACACTTGGTTGTTGTAGCCTTTAGCTGTCAAACAAAAGTAAAGTGCCAATGCGGGTGCCAGACACCCCACAAGTAAGCCCATAACAGGTGTTTTTTGCCTAGGCTGGGAACACGATCACTCCTCCACCGCTCGCGATCGTTTGTGCCCAAGACCTTGTGCAACCATCTAGCCACGTTAAATCTCCACCTCGAGAACCAGCGCCTCAAACAGTTAGCCGTTAGGATGGATCCTGCATCGGAAGCCGCACCTGAACCTTCATTTATGGTGGCCAAGTTTCCGGGGCCTTCTTCGCGTGCCGCTCCACTTAATGACACCACCAAATGCTGATTTAGGGGTTGAGTACTCTGAGGATCCATCGACTGCAGATACGTCATTCGAGGAAGCCGTTTTGCAGCAGACGAGCACGTCCTCGGAGGTCACTCAGACACTCATCGAGATAGAGAGGGAACCAGTTTCGTGGCATCTCCAGCAGGAATCCAGACTTAGGATATGCTAATTTCCAGACCCAACGTCAGGCCACTCTACTTCCTCTCCAGCCAAAAAGAAGCAGAAAACTAAACATACCTCCTCCTTCAGAAGTCACACTGGATTGGCAGGCCTTCACTTCCTCTCTCATGCAGACCTTAATGGCCCTTAGGCCTTTAGCCTCAGCCATTTCTACCCTACCTCTACTGAGCCCTAGGCCTGTCTACATCTTCCCTTCCATCCATAACCCCTCAGGTCAGGGAAGTACAGTTGTGTACACTTACAATAAATGTAGATGTTAAAGTGTATTCACCGCTGCAGGCATCACATTTGGGGTTATCTGCTTGCAAGTAGCCCTCAGCCGGCCTGATTACCAAAGTCTTGGGTCCTGCTTCGGTTGCTGTCTCTTCTTCCATGAACTCAGGTAGTCAGGGGTATAAAGCATGCAGCCGATGCCATTACATCAGTTTTTCTTGCCCCAGATGTCAGGTGCCCCCATAATGGGAAGCAATTATATACAAGCTTACACCTCCAACAAAAAGCAAATACACCAGAAAGCTTAAATACAGTAAACAAGAAGAGGGGTATAGCCAATATAAGTCAGGGGGCTGGAGGGTAACTAGGACTACAACAGTGAATACACTCGAACATCTACATTTATGTTAAGTGTACACAACTGTACTATGTTCGTGTTTCACTGTTGCAGTCATTACATTTGGGTAGATTCCCAAAGCTAAGGAAGGGAGGAGACAATTAGAGAGCATTAGGACCAGCTATTAGGCCCTGCAGGACTGCAGTGGCAAAATCAGCTCTGGATTTTGAAAAAATTGGCAAAAGGTAATGCATGGTGAAGTTATGTACAGAACCCCAGGTAGCAGCTTCTAGGATGTCCCTGGTAGGAACACCTCTGAGAAAGGCTGTTGAAGTAGATTCAGCCCTGTTGGAATGTGATCTTATCCCCTGTGGGGTAGGTTTTCCATGGACCTTATAGCAGAAATGAATGCAATGGCCTATCCACTTAGAAATGGTTTGCTTTGAAATGGCCTTCCCCCTCTATCCTTGCAGCTGTTCAGTTTTCCTGAGAAGCTTAGTCCTGTCCAAATAAAACCTAAGCTGTCTGTGCACGTACAAGGAGTGCAGTACTCGTTCTCCTTTGTTCTGTGGATTAGAAAAGAAGGTTGGCAAATGAATGGACTGATTAAGGGCCACACTTGATACCACCTTGGACATAAAGGAACGATTGGCCCTGTGGGACAATCGGTCTGCATGGAAAATGAAGGGCTGCACTGCCATGAGGGCCTGTAATTCAGACACTCTTCTTGCTGAAGTGATGGCTAGAAGGAAGGCTGTTTTCCAAGAAAGTAATTTCAACTCTACAGATGCAGTTGGCCCAAAGGTAGGTAGAGTGAGCTTTTTCAAATCAAAGTTAAGGTCCCATGCTGGAGTAGGAGCTCTCCTGGGCGGTCTTAAATTTTTGGCCCCTCTGCGGAATTGTTTCAGCAGGGGGTGAGAGAAGACGGATGGCTCAGTATTATAATGTGCTGAAATAGCTGATGCATGAATTTTAATAGAAAAGGAAAGGCCCTTGTGAAGCCTCTCTGTTAAGTATTGAAGAATATGCAGTAAGCTGGGCACTGTTGTGCCCATCCTCTGGGTTAGGCTCCAGGAACAGTATCTTTTCCATTTTTCAGCAGAGGATTTTCTAGTACTAGGCCTCCTTGCCTCCAGAATAACATCCAGCACTTGCTTACTGAGGGATGGTATTGGAGAGCTCGGGTAGCTCGGGTAATTATAACCAGGCTGCAAGGTTCAGGGTTTGAAGCTGGAGTGCAGAATCTGGCCCTCCTACTGGGACAGCAGGGAGGGGGACTGAGGCATGTGTCATGGTTCCCGCAGTGACAAACTGCGCAAGAGGAGGTACCAGTGTTGGTGTGGCCGTCTGGTGCAATGAGTATTGTCCTTGGTTTGTCCTGTTTGATCTTTAGTAGAACTTTTGAGAGGAGAAGCAGAGGGGGAAGGCATAAACTGAGAGGCTTTCCCAGGTGGACAGGGCAAACACTTTTCAAGCTTAGCTGTGGGGAGTCCTTGCGCAGAATTTGTCCAATTGGTAGTTCTGAGGGGAGGCAAACAGGCCCATCTCTGGGCTCCCATATTTGTTTAACAAGTTGAATATTTTTGGTTCCAGTTTCACTCGTGTGGGTCCATATTTCTGCTTAGGTTGTCTGCCAGTGAATTTAGCTTCCTGGCAGGCACTGAGCTTGTAGGTGCACTTAGTAGCTTAAGGCTGTGTTCCACAGAGCCATGGCTAGTCTACAGAGAGGGTCTGAGTGAGATCCCCCTGCTTGTTTAGGTACCACATAACAGTGGTGTTGTCTGTCTTTACCAATAATTGTCCTGGAAGAATGTGGTCCTTGAAGGCTGTCAGAGAATTCTGTATAGCTAGCATTTCTTTTTGATTGATATGCAGATGCATTTGACTCTGGTTGCATTTGCCCTGAATGCACTGCCCTGCCAAGTGAGCCCGCCATGCATAGTCTGAGTCTATTATTAGCGTTTGGGTGGCAGGGGGTAGAGTGAATGGCAGTCCCTTGTGGAGGT
Organism: Protopterus annectens; assembly: GCF_019279795.1. Taxonomy (NCBI): domain Eukaryota; kingdom Metazoa; phylum Chordata; order Ceratodontiformes; family Protopteridae; genus Protopterus; species Protopterus annectens. The sequence continues at coordinate 419,475,519 of NC_056747.1, read as the reverse complement.
AGCAGGCCTCTGCCAACCAAAGGAACTCTGTATACAATGAATGATAGGAATCATTGATTCCAGGTCCTGAGAATGTTGACACCATAGACTTTTTAGATACCATTGTAGTTTCCTCATATGCAGTCTTGCATATGGAATTAGTAAGATACAAGAGGCCATGAACCCCAGGGCTTGCAGTATTTCCCTTGCAGATAGCTGGGTCTTTGTGACCATTAGATTGAAGCAGGCTGTCAAACTTGTTACTCTGGCATGAGGTAGTTCATCTGGGAAGTTGTTCTCAAGCTTGCTCCCAGGAATAAAACTTGTTGGCAGGGTACTAGGTCATATTTCTTTTCGTTTATGGTGAACCCCAGTGAGGTCAGCAGTTTCTTTATAAATGTTAGATGATTCCATTGTCTAATTCAGGCAGAAAGCCAGGACATACTATTGTCCAGGTACGGGTATATTTGAATATTTCTTTGCCTACAGAATGCAATGACTGGAGCTAGGCACTTTGTGAATACCCTGGGAGCAGTAGATAAGCCAAAGGGCAATGCAGAGAACTGACAGTGCATGTAGCCTGCTTTGAAGCATAGATATTTTCTGCAAGACTTCCTTATTGGGATGTGCAGGTAAGCTTCCTTTAAGTCCAATGATGTCAACCAGGCATTTTTGGCTAGCATGGGAAGCAGGTGATGAGTTGCCATTCTGAATTTTGGGATTACCAAAAAGGTGTTTAGGACAGGTGGTCTGCTGTTCCTGGGTTTGGACTGAAGGCCTTGTAAAGACAGGAAAGGACCAATTCTTAGGCCAATGCCTACTAAATCTGGGAGGCTGTACTTGCAGGAAATCTAACATTTTGCATAGATTAAGCTTTTTCCTCCACCATTTTAAGTACTTTTGCTTTGGTGCCAAATGGGCAGGTCTTGGTTTAAGGCAGCATCCAGTAATTTAGCTTTAACATGATCTGGCAAAGTTTGTTCCTTAAGCCAAGCATACCTTCTAACAGATCAAATGACAGCAGCCCTGCAAGATGCCTCTGAGGAGTCAAAACTACATTGCAAAGTAGGTTGACCAACTTGTTCAGCAGAATGCATTAAATCCAGTAATTCTTTATTTTCAGCACAGTGGGGAATCAACATCATTTTCTGTTTAAGTAATCCAATAATATGCTGCGGATACTTTAACATATGAAACTAGCAGTTTAAGGCTCTAATAGCCAAAGTAGCAGAAGTGTATACCTTCTTAGCCCACCTGTCCATGGCCCTGGAATCTATCAGAGGGGGTAGGGTTTTTTTGGCAGTAGTAGCCTTAATACCTTTGGGTCCCTGTGAAATGGTCCCTGGGTCCGCAGTAGGATTCTTAGAGAGGAACTTTTGAGAGTCAGGTACTCTAATACCCGTCAGGTTTCCTGGGAGCTGAAGGTAAAGTGTCTGGGGCCAGGCTAGATTCCAAAAAGGCATCATCTATAATGTCCGGTACAGGAGGGATAGCTAAAGGTCTGTGTTGAGAGGTAGACGTAAGAATTCCCTAAGCCTCTTTTTGGAGTCAGAGTAATCCTGGCTTTCCCAGCAGAAATGCTCCCTAAAAGTGTGCAAAGTTTCACCAAAAGAGAAATCTTCTGGAAGGGAAGCAGAGGGTACGAAGTCCTCTGCATGAGAATCCGCATAGGTAGACAAGGGCAAATTCTGGTCATCAGAAGAAACAGAAATTTCAGAATTCTGATCAGAAGGAAAATCAGTTCTAGGTCTCTTAGAGGGAGAAGGCCGGCTTCCCCTAATTAGAGTAATAAGGTCTTCAGCCATTCATATTTGCTTTTTTAGGCATATGGGCCTGACCATGCAGTTTGGACATCGGTTTTCCAGGCATGAATAAATGTTTTAGGCCTTGAAGAAGATGGCGGTTTGATATGCAAGTCAGTAGGTCTGAATACACCCTCAGAAGCAGATGCCTGCACAGCAGCTCCAGACCCATCCAAGGTAGAGACATCCGCAGGTTCCATAGTCGAAGAAGCATGTTGCGGCATACTCTGAATGGGTCTCAGTAGAGGCCTGCGAATCTGAAGTAGCGAGTATCAGGAGCTGCGTAAGCGCCTCAATGAGTACCAGCTAACTAGCGACTAGCTTAACGGAAGCATCGTCTGCAGCTTTGGACCTATGCGGCCTGTCTTTATCTTTACGTTTTTTCAGAATGTCGGTAATTGGATTGCTTACCGAGCCATTTCTGGATAATTAAACAGAGTACTGATAGTTTGATGCAAAAATGAACAAACGAATAGTTCGAGGATTGAATAAGGCACAAAACCGACAGTGAGGGATGTCGTGGTCAGGACCTAAGCAAGGAATGCAGTACGAATGAAAACCTTTATGAGGTACTTGCTTTACACAAGTAATACAATTGTTAACTTTTTCTGACATCGGTTTAGAGCAAGAAAAAAGATCCCCAATGGGGTACTTAGCTTTTTTGAAGACTTCAGTTCTGAAACTCGAAAATGAAAATTTCAGGAGTCGGCCGACTGACACGAACTACTACTGCTTTGGGTACCGCACGGCAAGAAAGACTGATGTAATTGCGTCGGCTGCATGCTTTACAACCCTGACTACCTGACGTCATGGAAGAAAAGACCGCAACCAATGCAGGACCCAAGACTTTGATAATCAGGACGACTGAGGGCTACCTGCAAGCAGATAACCCAAATGTAATGACTGCAACAGTGAAACACGAAGAACATCACGACTCTTCTTTCTCTTAATCAGAAGTCCATTTCCCAGATTGCCTCCCTCCAGGAATATTACCCTCTGAATGGGGAATCTGTGCAGGGGGACTCTCCCCCTGAGGACATTACTTTTGGCGAGACCACCACCAAGATGGATTACTTTAAATGGGAAACTTCCCAAATGACTGACACCCAAAAAAATGTATATTGAACTGTTACAGGTGGAATCACCCTCCCCTTCAGCAGTTCCCCTGTTCTGCCTGCTTACTTGGATGCCTTCAATGCGGCCTCTAAAGCCCCTGACTCCCAGCTTCTGGCCGCTAAGTGTCCCAACCGCTTCTATAAAGTACCAAAGGACCACAAATTCTTAGTCAAGCCACCCTTGGCAGACCAAGCTATTGCCACCACAGCAGATAAGCAATCCAGACTGCTGTCCTCTGCCTCCCTCCTACCCACTGACAAAGACATTAAGTACATGGATAGGATGGGGAAGGTGTAAACTTCTACTTTGGCTTTCAGAGCCATAAGTCAGACCCACATGACCAAGCTTCCTTGCCTGACAGTCCCAGCAAGATGGACATGTTATCCAAACTTTCCTTGGCCCAACAGGTATCCAGGCACTCCATAAGGTGCATCTATGATGCTGCAGAAGCATCAGTCAGGTCTGCAGCATCTGCTTCAGCCCTCAGGAGGTACTCATGGCTAAGACTCCAGAGCCTCCCAGATGACTTAAAGGCTAAAATCCTGGATGCCCCTCTGGACCACAATGTGCTGTTCGGAAAACAATCCGCTGACCTTTTAAAAATCTACAAGAAAAAAAATCAAAGAGCTCCAGGACATTAAGCACCTGCTGGTGTCACCCTACTCAAGTATTACAGGAATTATCCTGCTAAAGCCACATTTGTAAGACATACTCCACAGCCCCCCTCCTTCCAGGTCCAGATGACGTACTAACTCCGGATCCTCTGCTCCACCACAGCAACCCAGACAGCCCTTTCAGGACAGAGGAGACCCCAGTAATGTGAGACTGCCTTGCCCACCTCCCTCTATCGGTCCGCCTCTCCCACTGTCTCCCTCTTTGGTAATACATCACTTCAGTCCAGTGGGTGTTGTACATTATCCAAAAAACGTACTTCCTATCCTGGAAAGAGAAGCGACCCAGAAGAGGCATCCCTTTCCTCCCCAAAAACCAGGTCCATCGTATGCCACAAATTCTGGCAAGTCTACAGCTAGGCACCACAGAGCCCGTTCCTCCAAGACCAGAAAGAAAAGGGTTTTAACTCCAGTCTCTTCCTGCTCCCCAAAAAAGATGGCCCCTGGAGACCCATCTTAGATCTAACCTTTCTAAACCTACATCTTCAGGTACCCTCCTTCAAAATGCTCTCTCCACACTTTGCTGCCTCTCATTCCACCCAAAGCCTTCATGATCAACCTAGACCTAAAGGAAGCCTGCCTGCCTACCTACATATAACCAAAAGGAGTTCCCACGGACAACTCCTGCATTTCTCTGGTCCTTCCTCTTATTTCCAATTTACTGCCTTGCCCTTTGGTTTATCCATGGCCTCCAGGGTCTTTATAAACTGCCTGGCCCAGCCATTGCCTTCTGCAGAACTCGAGATACAAATTTACCCTTATCTGGACAACATCCTGATTCTGGCAGAGTCCAGGGATGCTCTTTTAAAGTATCTACATTTCTCCATGTCCCTTCTGCAGAACCTAGGATTCACCATCAACCTCCCGAAATCCTCTCTGATCTGAAGCCAGGACAAGATTTTCCTTGGCTGCAGAATCAGAACAGACACAATGAAGGACTTTCTACCTCAGGACAAGGTTCTGTCCAACTTCCCACTTACAGGAACCTCTACTATCCTGAAAGGTGACGGCAAGGCAATTTCTTCACCTCTGGGCTTGATGGCAGCAACCATCCCCATGCTACCTTTAGCAAGAATGCATAAGTGCAAGCTGCAATGGTTCCTGAAGAACACTTGGTCCCAGCACCTACATCCCGCATAGCAGGCCATCCCCCACCATCCCTGTCTGAAAACAGAAATCAACTGGTGGATCCAGCAAGTGAAATTGAACCCAGGGGCTCCCACTACAGCCCCCCCCCCCCAACCCAAGTTATGCATACAGATGCCACAGATTCAGGTTGGGGAGCAACTCTGGCATCTTACAAGATTCAGGTGAAGTGGCATGCCTCTATTCAGGACAAATACATCAATATCAGGGGAAATGACAGTTTTCTTAGCTCTACATACCTTCAACCCCCTTCTGGTTCTAGGGGTGCTTCAGATTGTTACCAACACTATCGTGATGTGGTACCTCAACAAGCAGGGAGGAACAAAGGCTTATCAGCTGTGAACTCTATCCCTGCTGATATGGGGCTTAGCCTCCCAGCTCAACTTAGTCCTGCAGACAGTCTACATCCCCTCACAGGACAACCACCAAGCAGATCTCTTGAGCAGGACCTCCTCACCTCAACACAAATGGATGCTGAACAGGGAGGTAGTCTTAGACATGGTCCACCGGTGGGGTGCTCCACAAATAGAGCTTCTGTTCAAAAACCCGCTCCCCTCTAGCACAGAGAGTGGACTCGTTCAGCTTCTCTTAGGAGGGGAAGGTGCTTTATGCCTTCCCCCCATTCCCACTGATTCAGAAAGACCTCCTGAAAATCCAGGACGACAAAACCAAAAATAATGTTAGTAACTCCCTACTGGCCAAGGCAGCACTGGTTCCCCCTACTACACAAACTAGCAAGAGCAATCACTTCAAGTAACCCTAACAAGGTGGACCTACTGTCATAAGACAAAGGAACTCTCCTACACACAGAGGTACAGATGTCTCTGACTCTGTGGGTGATGGACTGATTCCCTTCAGACACCAGTACTCAGAGGACGTGCTTACAGTCCTAAGGAAGGCAAAGAAACCTACCACCAGAAATTCTTACCTAGCTAAATGGGAAAGATTTGCAAAATGGTGTCTGCAAAAGGGAAGGAACCCCAGCTCTGCAGAGTTTCCCCTGGTTCTAAACTACTTGTGTCAATTGATAAAAAATGACCTCCCTTATTCTTCTGTAAAAGTTAATCTCTCGGCCACATCAGCTTGCCTGCCCCTGGAACCCCCCGTTGCTGGCCAGGCTCGACGTAAAGCTTTTCCTTAAAAGGGTCTTGCACGAGACCACCTAGGAAACCTATCCCTCCTCCTTGAGACCTTAACTACATCTTAGAGAAATTAACCCAACATCCCTTTGAACCTGCTGGTCCTTACTCCTTATGCATGGTACATGGAAGATGGTCCTTCTGGTGGCTATCACTTCAGCCAGAAGAGTGTCAGAAGTGCAGGCTATAACGGCTCGTCTCCCCTACACAGTCTTCCACAAAGACAGGGTGTCCTTGCGAACCAACCCCTCCTTTATGCCTAAAGTGGTCAATGCTCTCTCTCTTAACCAATCCATTTATCTGCCCACCTTTTTTCCCTCGCCCACTAACTAGGGGGAGAGGATACTGCACTCCCTCGATGTGCACAGGAAACTTAGATTCTACCTGGACAAGACCAAGGCCATCAGATAGACTAACCAACTCTGTCTCCTTCCACCCCAGAGCCCTGGGCAAGGCAGTCTCCAAGCAAAACATTGCATGCTGGATCAGGAAAGCTATTTGCTTCTGCTACTCTCACCACAGAAAGGAAACTCCCAAATAGGGATCAAGGCCCATTCCACTAGAGCTGTGGCCAACTCAAGGGCCTTCATGAAAAGCCTAGACACAGTATCCATTTTGGAAGCAGCCACCTGGGCCCACTATCCTCACCTTCACCAAGCATTACAAATTGGATCAAGTTTCCAGAGCCAGAAAAGAATTCGCCAGAGCAATCCTGCAGGGTCTTTAGAACCCTTTCCATCTACCACCACCCTCCCCTCTTCTTAAGCTGTGGTACGCTCCCACACCTAGAATACTTCAACATAGGAATAGAAGGACATAGAATAGTTGTGTAAAATCTTACCATAACCATAGATGTCCTCTTCCATGTTGCAGTATTCCTTTCAGTCCGCCAATCCCCCCTAGTCTTGCACCTTCCTGCACTACCTATATTTCAGTAGGTCTCCAAGTTACACACCTGTAAACAACTGGCACACCTCCTGCTGGTCCTTATTCTCTCCCTGCTGGCCTTCATGTTCTAAGGATTTTGCGTGCAGAAGTCACATTCAAGGCCCCTTGGTTTATGGCCCTACTTGTGATGCCCCACACACACTACAGCAGCCAAGCTGAAGCTTTTGAATAGACGTCGACGTACGAGTCGCCTGTTTGCAGGAAATCTCACACTTAGAATACTGCAACATGGAAGAGAAGGACATCCATGGTTATGGCAAGATTTTTACACAACTATTCTTTCCTTGCGTGTAGTCTGGCACATGGAGTCATCTGTACAGTGCACACCATGCATTTCAAGACTCTCAATCTCTTGCACATACTAAAGAAAAGTCTGTCAAAGTAATCCATTAAGAACTGAATCTTGTCTACAGAAAGCCTATTATGAGTGATGCGTTGATATGGCAATAAAGAAATACTGGAGAATGAGAAGATTTGCTGTATTTCACACTGAAACCTAGGCTCCAACAGAGACTGACAGGAAACTAAGTATAGCATTTTGTGAAGGAAGTGGCCTGACTGAAAAAGTCATTCAAATATGGTTACGTGCAGATAGCTTGGGACAGGAGGAAAGCTATGGCAGGGGTTATACACTAAGGAACACACACTGAGCAGAAGACAGTCCAGAATGCAAACCAGCAAAAAAAAGTGCAATTCCAAATAAGAATCAATTTTCTGTGAAGAATATGACTGGGATGTATAGGTAACCAGAAAAACTTTTGGAAAACTTGAGAGAACAGAATGTAAACATCTTGAAATTTGGAATGCTGAAAAAGATGTTTGGGATAGAAAGATCATGGATTGGTCTTGAAGCATCTTCATTTCTTGGGACAAGGAAAAATCTGCAGTAGAAATGTCCCTCACATCCTGATGTAAGTGGTCTATAATGATTAAATAAGGATTATGGTTCTGAGACGCTTCTGAAACTGAATTCTGAGAAGGAAGAGAATTCCACTGTAATATGTGGCCTTTCTGAACGACTCAAAACCCAATAGTCTCTACATCTTTTTCCACAGGGTTAAGTGACTGTGTTCGTGGAGAAGACTGGATGGGGGGTGGTTGAGGTGTGTGTGGGGCAGGGAGAGAAGAGAAGTTGAAAGATTTATCTGGAAAGGGTTTGCCTCCTTTGAAAATCAGATTTAGGCTCTTCCTGACAATTGTTTAGATTTTTTCCTTCCTGCTAAGTGGCTTTTGTGGTAAAAAATAGAACTGGTTTGGTGGGGCAATATTTTGTAATGTTATAAAGTACAGCTGTGTACACTTACCATAAATGTAGATGTTAGAGTGTATTCACTGTAGCAGTCATTACACATTTGTGTAATCTGCTGGCAAGTTGCCCTCAGTCAGCCTGATTAACAAAGTCTTGGGTCCTGTCTCAGTTGCTGTCCCTTCTTCCATGACGTCAGGGGTATAAAACATGCAGCCAATGCCACTTTCATCAGGTTTTCTTGCCCCATTTTCATCAGTTTTTCTTGCCCCAGATGTCAGGTGCCCTCCAAATGGGGAGATATATAAAACGTGCAATTTGGAATACAAAAAAATATACCTCTAAATAAAAGCAAATCAAATACACCAAAAGGCTTTTGAGCATAGCAAAAGAAAATGGATAATCAGGACTGCAACAGTGAATACACTCGAGCATCTACATTTATGGTAAGTGTACACAATTGTACTATGTTCTTTGTGTTTCACTGCTGCAGTCATTACATTTGGGTAGAATCCCAAAGCTATGGTTGGGAGGATGGAATTATACAGCATTAGGAGCAGCTATAAGGCCCTGCAGGACTGCAGCAGCAAAGCCTGCTCTGGATTTAGATAAGAGCGGTAAATGGTAATGTTTGGTGAACGTATGAACTGAGCTCCAGGTAGCAGCTTCTAGAATGTCTCTGGTAGGATCCCATCTGAGAAAGGCTGCAGAAGTAGATGCAGCCCTGGTGGAATGGATCCGATTCCCTTGGGGACAGGTTTACCATGGTGCATGTAGCAGAAATTAATACAATGGCTTATCCATTTTGAAATAGTCCGCTTTGAAATGGCCTTTCCTTCTGCCCCTGCAGCAAATGCTACCAGTAATTGCTCAGATTTTCTTAAAGATTTTGCCCTGTTTAAGTAGAATCTTAGTTGTCTGTGTACATCCAATGAATGCAGAATCCGCTCAGCCTTGTTCTGTGGATTTGGGAAAAAGGTTGGCAGATGAATGGTCTGATTAGGAGCCACACTAGATACCACTTTAGGAATAAAGGATGGATTGGTCCTGAGAGCCACCCTGTCCGGGTAAAAAATAAAAGGCTCCACTGCCACGGGAGCCTGTAGTTCTGAAATCCTTTAGCTGAAGTGACTGCTAAAAGAAAAGCAGTCTTCCAGGAGAGAAATTTTATGTCTGCAGTAGCAGCTGGCTCAAAAGGAGGTAGGGTGAGTTTTTCCAACACAAAATTGAGATCCCATGCAGGAGTTGGTGCTCTCCTGGGAGTTCTCAAATTCTTGGCCCCTCGGAGGTACTGCTTTAGCAGGGGATAAGAAGAGAGGGGAGGCTCTGTATTGTAATGAGATAAAATGTCAGAGGCATGGATTTTTAATGAAAAAAAAGGATAGGCTCTTGTGAAGCATCTCAGTTAAGTATTGCAGTATTCTGAGTAATATTGGGCATTGCTGTGTTTATTCCTTGTGCTTGGTTCCAGGCACGGAATCTTTTCTATTTATCAGCATAAAATTTTCTAGTACTAGGCCTTCTAGCCTCCAAAATGACATCCATCACAGGTTTGCTGAGAGATGTAACTGGTGCGATTAGTTGATTAGCCATGCTGCACGATTCAGAGTTTGGAGATGAGTGTGCAGAATTTGACAGTTCTGCTGAGACAGAGTATGTGTCTGAGGCAGGTACCACGAAGCAAGGTGTGACAATGCGTAGGAGTGGGTACCAGTGTTGGCGAGGCCAGTCTGGAGCAATCAGAATCATTTTTGTTTTTTACTGTCTGACTTTTAGTAAGACCTTGGAGAGCAGAGGCAGAGGGGGAAATGCATAAACTGATGGGCTTTTCCAGCTGAAGGATAGAGCATCCACTTTCCAAGCTTTTTTTGTGATGAATTCTTGTGCAGAATATGTCCAACTGATAGTTTTGGGGTGAGGCAGAGAGATCTCTTGGCTCCCCCATTTGCGTGTTAGCATGCTGAAGATTTGTGGATCCAGTTTCTATTCGTTTGGGTCCATAAGATTTCTGCTTAGTTCGTCTGCCAGAGTATTTTGCTTTCCTGGCAGGAACTGAGCTTGTAGATGCATTTGTTAAGTCAAGGCAGTGTTCCACAAAGCCATGGCTAGTCTGCAAAGTGGGTAGGAATGGGTACCCCCCTGCTTGTTTATGTACCACATGACTGTGGTGTTGTCAGTCTATCATTAGTTGCCCTGGATGAAGATAGTCCTTGAAGGCTGTCAGAGCATTCTGTACAGATAGCATCTCTTTCTGATATGCAGATGCATTTGATTTGGGTTCCATTTGCCCTGAATTCATCTCCCTGCCAGATGCGCCCCCCAAGCATAATCTGATGCGTCTCTAGTCAGGGTTTGGTTGGCAGGGGGTGGAACGAATGACAGTCCCCTGTTTTGGTGACAGGCCTCTACCCACCATAGGAACTCTTGCTGCAGGCAAGGAATGACACGAATCACTGTTTCCAGGCTGTGACAATGTTGACTCCATAACCTTTTTAGGTACCATTGAAGTTTCCTCATATGCAGTCTTGCATATGGAATTAGTAGAATGCAGGAAGCCATGAACCCCAAGGCCTGCAGAATATGTCTTGCAGATATACCTGGGTTTTTGTGGCCACTTGTTTGAAGTAAGTCATCAATTGAATTTGTTTTTCTGGCGTGAGGCAAGTCATCTGGGCTGTTGTATTCAAGCTTGCACCCAGGAATGCAACTATTTGAGAGGGTACCAGTTGTGATTTCTTTTTGTTTATGGTGTACCCTAGGCAAGTTGGAAGCCTTTTTACAAATGCCAGACGTTGTAGAAGTATGTCCCTATTTTCTGCCTGAATTAGGCAATCATCCAGGTAAGGATAAATTTGAATGTTTCTTTGTCTGCAAAATGCGATTACTGGTGCCAGGCACTTTGTGAATACCCTGGGCGCAGTAGATAAGCCAAAGGGCAGTGCAGAGACCTGGTAATGCAAAAAGGCTGCTTTGAAGCGGACGCATCTTCTGCAAGATTCCCCGATTGTGATATGCAGGTAAGCCTCTTAAGTCTAGAGTTACCAACCAGGCATCCTTGCCTAGCATAGGCAGTAACTGTTGTAGAGTCAGCATCTTGAATTTTGGAATGTCCAGAAATGTATTTAGAATGGATAAGTCCAGAATTTGACGCCATGATTTGTCTTTTGTGGGTACCAGGAAAAGTCATGAATAAAAACCTTGTCCCTTTTCTGGTACTGGTTGAATGGCCCCCATATTCATGAGTGACATGACTTGTTTCTGGGCTTCTGCCCACTGATCTGGAGGCAGATATGGCCATCCGTTTTGAGTTGGCAACGTGTGAAAATGAAATCTGTATCCCTGGGATACTATCTTTAAAACCCACTTGTCCTGGGTAATTAGATGCCAATTTCGTGCATGAAGTACCAGTTTTCCCCCCAAAGGGGCCGCCAAAAATAAGCGCTTGAAGATGGCAGAGGAAAGTCATTGAGACTGTTTACTGTAGGGAAGTGCCTTGTTACTTCCAGATTTGGAGGTGGAGGCACCCCATTGTTTTGTTCTATAAGTTCCTTGAGACTGAAACCTGGAGCCTTTGGAGTGTCTGGGTTTGACATGTACGTCTCTGGTGGGTACTGGAAAGGACCAATTCTTAGTAGGCCAGTGCCTACTGAACCTGGGTGGCTGCACTTGTAGGAAATCTTTTACAGCTTGTATAGATTTAGCTTCATATTCCAACTTTTTCAAAGCTTCTTCTGCCTTATTACCAAATAGATTGTGCTGCTGCAAAGCAGCATCCAACAATTTTGGTTTAACATGATCAGGCAGATTTTGCTCCTTGAGCCAAGTATGCTTTCTTATCACAGATCCAGTTACAGCGGCCCTGCAAGAAGCCTCCAAGGAATCAAAACCACATTGCAAAGTATGCTTTCCAACTTGTTCAGCTGAATGCAATAAATCCTGTAACTCTATTTTCCACACAGTCCGAAATCAACAATTTTCTGTTTAAGTAGGCCCATGACATGCTGCTGATATTTAAGCATATGAAACTGACAGTTTAAAGCTCGGATTGCCAAGGTTGCAGACGTGTAAACCTTCTTACCCCATGTATCCAGCGCCCTGGAGTCTATGAGAAGGGATAGGATTTTTAGCAGTAGAGGCCTTAACACCCTTGGGACTCTGAGGAATGGTTTCAGGGTCAGCAGTAGGGTTTTTAAAACAGAATTTGTGGGAGTCAGGAATCCTGTAATATCTGTCTGGCTTACTAGGAGCCGGAGACAGGGAATCAAAAGCCATGCTGGATTCTGAGAAAACATCAACAATGTCTAGAACAGGAGGTATAGCCAAAGGCCTATGCTGAGGAAGAAGGAAATCCCTAAGCCTCCTTTTAGAGTCTGAAAAATCCTGACTCTCCCAATGAAAGTGCTCCCTTAAGGTATGCAAAGTTTCTCCAAAAGAAAAATCCTCAGGAGGAGAAACAGAAGGTATGGATTCTTCTGCAACAGAGTCCTCATAAGGTGGAAAAGAATTCCTGATCAGAAGAGGAATCAGAAGAAATAGAAACCTGATCTGATGATTCATAATCAATGCCTTGCCTAGGCCTCTTAGCAGAAGGGGGATGGGAACCCCTGATCATGGTAATTAAATCATCAGCCATTTTGCTAATTTGTTTTTTTAGGCATAGGGGCCTGTGCACGTGGCCCAAGTGTCGGTTTTTTAGACATAGAAGTTGATTTTGGCCTAGGTTTTGAAGATGGCATCGGTTTAATATACAAATCTTTAGGCCTGAAAACACACTCAGAAGCCGGTGCCTGCTCAGCGGCTCCAGACCCATCTAAGGTAGAGAAATCTGTGGGTTCAATACTTAGTGTCTCGCAGCATACCAGACTCAGAATGGGTCTCAGTAGAGGCCTGTGAATCAAAAGTAGTGGGTATCAGGGGCTGCAAAAGCTCTTCACTGAGTACCGGCAAACCGGCTTAGGAGAAGCTACGCTGTCGGTTTTGGACCTCGACAGTCTGTGTCTTTCTTTGCGTTTTTTTGTGTATTCCGGTAGTCAGATTGCTAACAGATGACATTTCTGGATAGTTAAATCTTGAGCCAAAATATTCAGATGCAAAAATATACAGACGACTGATAGTACGTTGATTAAATTTAGCACAAAACCGACAAAGGCACATAGTGGTCAGGGCCTAGGCAAGGAATACATTACAAATGAAAATCCTTGAGGTATTTGCTTCCCACAAGTAATACAATTATTAACTTTTACTGACATCCGTAAGGAGCAGAATAAGTTTCGCCAATGGGGTACTTAGCTTTAGGTTGAAGACTTCGGTTCTGAAACTCGAAAATGAAAATTTCAGGAGTCGGCTGACCGGCACTTGCGAACTGCTTCTGGCATTGCGTGACAAGAAAGACTGATGAAAATGGCATCGGCTGCATGTTTTATACCCCTGACGATCTGACGTCATGGAAGAAGCAACGGCAACCAACGCAGGTCCCAAGACTGTGTTAATCAGGCCAACTGAGGGCAACCTGCCAGCGGATTACCCAAATGTAATGACTGCAACAGTGAAACACGAAGAACATCAGGGAAAGGTAGCTTAAACCCCTGCATTTTACCATACTAAATTTTAAGAATCTTGGCAGAAGTGGAACCAAAAACGAAGTAGCTATCCAAAGAAGCATCTAAAAGCTTTGACTAACATTATCTAGAAGACACTGAGGTCTTGCTCAGGAATACCTCTCAACACAGATACACTGGCAGACGTATCTGCCACACTATATACATACTTAAATGAATCTCATGCAACCAATGAGGCGAAAGAAATCATGTTTTGTAAAGCTGTCTCGCTGTCAGGAAGATAACGAATAAGGTTTGCCAAAAACAGATGAACGGTACCAGATTTGTGTTTAATAGCCCAAATTGCTAAACTGGCTGAAGTATAATCTTTTTCCTCCCATATACCAATATATATCCACTCTTCTACCATCTTGTCATTCAAAAGGCACTGGTGGTTGAGAAAAGTTTGGATGGTTTGTAGCTTAATACTAGGTTCATTCTGTAGACTATTACAAGCTTCGCCAGCAGCCAGAAATTAGAATCAACCCCCGTACCTTGTATCTGAGACAAGAACTGTGACAAGAACTTTAACCAATATACTAACTCCACCGCACACCCTTTCAATCAAACATGCCACACATACAGTAGCATGCAGCTAAAAATACGTCATACATCTAGATGCGTTTCGAAGTGGTGCCTGTGGGACTGCTCAGTCTTACAGTCAACACTGCCACTTCAGCAACATTAAAAAAAAAAAACAGTTCCTGTCCTAAGTGCTCATAGGCAGTTATTAAGCTTATGGTCCAGGGGGCCAATCCGAAGGCTGGCCCAAATGCACCTAAGCATTGTCTGGTTTAGCGACTTGCTTAGGATCACAGCATGCAAACTGCCGAACAGTTTGAATCTGCAGAAATAAGGTACAGTTCTGTAAAATCTTACCATAACAGTAGATGCCCTTTTTACTGAAATATTCATCACATGTGGGATCTCCTGCCAAAGATAACCCAATGTCCGGTTAGTATACTACAGCCTTTACATCTCCCTAGCATCATACATCACAAGAATGCATATGTACAGGACATAAAGGTGATGTACATATGCTTAATACCAGAAGTATTCTAGGAGAGAGAAAGAATCTTCTTTCGGCTTGTGTAAAATCTTACCATAACCAGAGATGTCCTTCTCTTCCATCTTGCAGTATTCATACAGTGGGATTTCCCACCTCAGATGAACTGACGTCATCTCCTATACAAAAGCTTAAGCCTGGCTGCTGCAGGTGCATGGGATGCCACACAGGGCCATAAACCAGGGACCATAAATGTGAAGTCTGCATGCACAGACCTCAGAACTTGAAGCCCAGGATAAGGTGTACAAAAGAACAAGTTGAGGCTAAGGCGCAAATACCCCTGAGGGGCTGTACAGTTTAGCCTTTAGGGAGTGGATACAGAGGTCAAAGACCAACCATCCAGTAGAAATAGAAAAAAGGGGGTATGGAGGGTGGGATGGAATACTGCAACATGGAAGAGAAGGACATCTATGGTTATGGTAAGATTTTACACAACTATTCCATGTCATTCTATTCCTATGTTGCAATATTCATACTGCGGGAGAGTACCACAGCTAGGAGTGGGGGGGGGGGGGGGGGCAGAGGATTCAAAGAATCCCTGCAGGATTGCCCTGGCGACCTGGTCCAGCTTGTAGTGTTTTGTGAAAGTGTGAAACGTAGACCAAGTAGCTGCTTCCATGATGGAGCATGTGTCCTGCCCTCTAAGAAAGGTTTTGGAGGTAGTCGTGCCTCTAGTGGAATAAGCCTCAACTCCTTGAGGCAATTGTTTGCCATGATGTGAGTAGCAGAAGATAAGGTATTTCCTGATCCAACAGGAAATGGTTTGTTTGGGGACTGCCTTACTAACAACCCTGGGGTGGAAAGGGATGAAGAGTTGGTCAGATTTTCTGAAAGACTTAGTTTTGTCCAAGCAGAATCCCAGTTCTCTGTGCACATCTAGGGAATGAAGGATCCTCTCATCAGTATTAACTGGAGAGGGGAAGAAGGTAGGTAAGTGAATTCACTGGTTTAGGGATAGTTCTACCACTTTGGGCATGAAGGGTTTGTGCACAAGGTCACCCTGTCATTGTGGAAGGTGGTGTAAGGAGGACAGGCCATGAGGGCCTGTAGTTCGGACACATCTAGTGAAGGCAATGGCCACCAAGAATAGTTTTCCATGTGCACATTTGTAGACAAGCTGTGCTGGCTGGCTCAAAAAGGAGGTAAGGAGTTTTTCCAGCACAAAATTGAGGTCCCAGGTAGGAGGGATGGGTTTTCTTGGTGGACTGATATACAAGACCCCTCTCAGGAAAAGTTTAACGTCCAGTCTGGAAAGCAGTGGTGGCTGTCAAGGCAAGCAGGATGAAATGGCAAAAAAGTGTACTTTCACTGAAGAATATGCTAGTCCTTCCTTAATGAATTTGCATATACAGCTAAGGGCAAGTGAGGGATCTGCCTGAAAAGGGTCCCTGTTTTTAAGGGAACACCATTTTAAGAACTTCTGCCATTTAGACAAATAGTTTTGCCTAGCAGTTGGTTTCCTGGTATCCCCTCAGGACTGAGAGCATGTCCTCTGAGTAATGTTGTCTGAAAGAGATCAGAAGTTTATTATCCAAAGAGTTAGACGCAGCTAAAGCAGCTGGTGGTGAAGAGATCCTTTTGCTATGTGAGTAGGTCCATCTTGTGGGGTAACTCATAGTGATTGCCCTAGGCTAGGGAGTGAAGGGGGATCCTGTGTTGCCTTGGCCAATAGGGAGTCACCAGCAAGATTTCTAGTTGGTCAGTCTTGATTTTCAGTAGGACCTTCTGTATTAGAGGGAAGGGAGGGAAGGTGTACAGGAACATTCCTTTCCATGGAAAGCTGAAGGCATTCACCCTCCAGGCTAGTGCAGTGACCCCTGGTGCAGAATTTGTTTAGTTGTCTGTTCTCAGGGGAGGCAAACAGATCCACTTGAGATGTGTCCCACTGGTGGATGATATCCAAGAAGACGTCCCTATGCAACATCCATTCGTGGTGAGGATATTCTGCTGCGCAAGTCTGCTTGATTGTTTTCCTGAGACAGGATGCAAGAGGCCTGCAGGAAAAGGTTACAATTGGCTGCTAGATCCCAGACTTGTAGGGTTATCAAAAAACAGGTATGTCTCTGTCCCTCCTTGTTTGTTGAGGTACCACATGACAGTTGTGTTGTCTGTCACAATGGGGAGCAGGCCTAGTTGCAAGATGGGAAGGAAAGCCTTTAGAGCTAGCAGGACTGCAGTCATTTCTCTGACACTGATGTGTTGCTTTTGCAGGACGCTGTTGTAGCCTGAAGTCCTTTAACTTTGCCCCCAACACTAGGTCTGATGCATGTGTGCATGGATTGAGTGGTTGGGGGGGTTTGAAGAGGAATGCCCTGGTTCTGTATGACTTACTGAATCCACCACTTCAGGTCTGTTTTTAAGCAGGCAGAAGAGGAATAAGTGTCTCTAGAGGATGTAGGCTCTAAGACCACACCTTCTTTAGGTACCATTGGCATTTTCTTCCTGGCTAATGGGAGCATGGGAAGAGTAACTGCCATGAGACCTAGGACTTGCAGAGACATGAGATTCTGAAAGTAGGCATCGAAAATGGGTGGAGAGAGACTTACACAGTTTGTCCGGTGGGAGAAAGCATCTCAACAGATCTGTTCTGATCCTGCAGCCTAGGAAAACTTTGTCCTGCTGAGGAAGAAAAGTATTTCTGTACATTGAGGGTGAAGCCCAAGTTGTGAAGGAGAGTCGTGGTGAAGTTGAGATGGGTTTGCAGGGTTTACTATTTCTGCAGAATGAGAATGTCATCCAGGTAAGGGCAGATTTGGACTCCATGGTTCAGCAATAGGCAATGGCTGGGGCCAAGCACTTTGTAAATACTCTGGGAGCCGTAGACAAGCCAAAGGGCAAGGCTGTAAACTGAAAGCATGAAGAGTGGCCAGTGAAGCATAGAAACTTTGTGAGAGGGCCTGATAGGAATGTGCAGGTAAGCATCCTTTAGGTCCAGAGGAACCATGAAGGCTTGGGGTGGAATGAGGGGTAAAAGAGTATGAATTAAGAGCATCCTGAAGGCGGGAACCTTTAGGTACAGGTTCAGACAGGATAAATCCAGGATTGGCCTCAAAGGGCTATCCTTTTTGGGAATTAAGAATAGACTGGAATAGAAGCCTTGTCCTTCCTGTCCTGAGGGAACTGGTTCTAGAGTTAGGAGCTCTTTCAATACAAGAGGGAATAGATGAAGCAGATTTTTTTGAGGAAAAGGAGTGCTTTTTGATTTTTCCTTCCAGGATAGAAAATATCCTTTTTGGATGATGGAAAGAAGCCAAAGATCTGAGGTGATGATTTTCAAGAAGGGGAAGCAGTGGGTAAAGCGGGGGAAAAGAAGCAGTTGAGCAAGAGTCATGCTGAAGTGGGGCCCCTTCCATCTGGATAGGGCTGCTTGGTTGGGGACAGAGTTGAGGGGTCTGGAGTAGGGCTGTCGCCTGGATCCACTACTAGGCCTAGAGGAAGTAAGGACATGATCCTGAGGTTGTCCTTCTGACAAAGGTATAGCTGGATAGTTCCTGTAATATCTAGGGAAGGGGGACATCAGTAGATGCTTAATGTCCTGCAGCTCTTTGCTTTTCTTCTGTAAGTTTTTGAAAAGTTCTTCTGAAATTTTCCCAAAAAAAGGTTACGGTCCAGTGGCACATACATGATTTTTGATTTAAATCCTCTGGTAGAGACTTGTAGGAGAAGCCAGGAATATCTGTGCAAAGCAGTTGCAGAGGCAGCAGACCTGGCTGAGGCCTCTGCTGCATCATAACTGCACCTAATAGTGTCTGGCTACTTGTGTAGCTAGAGACAGTTTTGATGCACTGTCAGATTTAGTTGGACAGACTGGGGTGGAAGCCAGCAAGGTGGAAGCTTGGGAGACCAGGTCCAGGGCATAATTAACCATGTGGATTTGGTAATTGATCACCCTGAAGGTCAGGGTAGAGAAAGCGTATACCTTCTTACCCATTCTGCCCATGGTTTTGCTGTCCTTATCTGTGGGCTAAAGTGAAGCAGAAAGCAATTGCCTAGACTGTCTGTCTGGGGACACAACAATGACTTCTGGGTCAGCCGGGGGGGGGGGGGGGTGTCACTAGAAACTTCTGGTCATCAGGCACTTTGTAAAACCTACCCGGCCTTTTAGGGGCAGGGGGTTGAGAGTCTGGATTCTTAGAGACGGAGTTAAATGCATCCAGGAAGGCTGGAAGCACTGGAGGAATACCTTAATAAAAGGGAGAGCAAAAGTTCAAATTATCTTTTCTAGGCATCTGTCATTAAGGTAGTATCCCACTTGAAGTACTTTCACTTTTAAAATAGATTCCCCAAAGTTAATACCCTCTGGTGGGAAATCTCCCTCAATGGAGCCTTTGTCTAGGGAACAATCCACAGGTGAAGCAATTTGAGAGACACAGGAAAATGATTCCTCAGAAGAGGAGTAACACTGTTCTGGTTCTTCTCCCTGCTGAGTAGTGGGTAAAGGGAGGGAGGAAGCAAAGGCTGGCCTAGGGCTCAGCACAGGAATGTTGGTAGGTGAAGGGCCTGTGGGTCAAAGGGCCATAAATGCCTGCATTAAAGAATTGGCAAACAACTGCCAATCTGGAGTTTGAGGCGTAGGGCTCAAGTGTTTTGTCTTTTGTTTTTTTCTTTGTTGGTGCTGGCTTAGGGGTAGGCATAGGGACAGAGGCCCGCGCTGCAGCAGGAGAGGTCTCGGGCGGCCGACCAACTAATGGTTCCTCCTCGACGGTTGTGGCCAGCGTCTGGAATGACTCTGCAGATGTGCTCTCTGTAGCTACATTAACAGCCTCTTCCAGAGGAACCGAAGCTGACAGAGTAACTGGGTGTCCCTTGGCCCCTATATCGGTAGTTGGCAGAACATCAGATGGCAGAGTGGCATCGGGAGTAGGCCTGGAAACCTTAGCCTTCTTCCTCTGTTGTTCAGACTGAGCGGCCAACTCTGGATCCATCCTAAGTAAGGCATTTTAATTGTTGATCTTCCAAATACAAATTAAGTGCGGCCAGACGGCTCCATATGGTTTTTGGCAAAGACTGACAAATGGAGCAGGCCTTATGGTCGTGCTCCTTAACTAAGCAAAACGCACACCAGTATTGAGAATCTTTGTGCGGTATCTGATGCCCTCAATTACATTTGCTCTTTTTCGCGGACATTGGCTAAAAATGAAACCTACAGCAACCAAGCTCAAGTACACGCAAGAGAAAAATTGCGACAGAGTACTTATCTTTTTGAAGTCTTCGGTTGTAGGAGAGAAACGGTCAAAACTAACATCGTCTGCAGCTGAAAGGTTCTGAGGTCTGTGCGTGCAGACGTTACATTTATGGGCCCTGGTTTATGGCCCTGTGTTAGACATCCCATGCACCTACAGCAGCCAGGCTTAAGCTTTTGTATTGGACCTGATATTGTGTCGCCTGAGGTGGGAAATCCCACAGTATGAATACTGCAACATAGGAATAGGACATCATACACATCCAGAGGTGAAGAAAGAGTCGGAGACCTCTTGGCCAGCAAAGAGTTCCCAACAGAAAACTGAGACCAGGAGGGAGGGACTGAACATTGAAAAAATGACTTACTGTTTTGGTAAGACTTTATACAACTGCACGATATCCTTATTATTGCGGTATTCATAACATTTGGCAGATTCCCAAAGCTACTGAAAAGGATGAGAGAAGGAAGGCACAGAGGGTCCCCTCCACAAAATCCATGAAGAATAGCACAGGCAAATCCTGCCCTGGCTCTGGATAGGACATCCAACCTGTAATGTTTAGCAAAAGTGTGCAGAGGACCACGTGGCAATTTCAAGGATGCTACTAGTATCTAAACCCTTGAAGAAAGTTCCAGAAGCCACTGCCCTAGTAGAATGAGCACTAGCTGAAGCAGAAAGCTATTTTCCATTAAATAAATGGCCTTAGAAATCCAGAATGAAATAGCTTACTTAGAAACCACCAAACCCAATGTGCTGGTATGAAAAGAAACAAAAAGCTCAGATTTGCAGATAGCCTTTGTCTTACTCACTTACGTAGGTCGAAAGTGTGAAGAGTCTTCTTGCTGACATACTGTGGGGAAAGAAGATGGACAGACGGATCAAGGAACGACTCAATTACCAACTTGGACATAAATGAAGAATTAAAACGTACAGACACTGTCTTTATAAAAAAATTGTAAAGGGAGGAATTACCATCAGAGCCTGAAGTTTGGAAATAAAACAATCTTCCAGGTGTAATGGTGTAAACAAGATAGCTTCAACAGGAGCCCAAGTCAGTTTTTCAAGGACAGAATTAAGGTACCAAACAGGAGGAATAGCTTTTCTGGGAGATCTGACATGGATGCCTTTCAGGAACTGTATGACCTCAAAAATCAGAGTCCAGTTACGAGGTTTAATGGCAGACAAGCAGAGACTGCTGGACAAGACATCTAACAAAAAAAAATGTTAAGACAGCACTACGTGGCTCACAAAGCAAAGGACCAAAAAGGACCTCCAGTCGTCAGGGATCTGGGTGATGCTTGATGCACCAAGCAGAAATTGTTTTCCATTTCAACATGTAGAATTTTCTGCTAGTGGGAGTCCTGGCCTCCTGCAGCAAGTATAGTTGTGTACACTTACCATAAATGTAGATGTTAGAGGCTATTCACTGTTACATTCATTACACTTGCGTTATCTGCCTGCAGGTAGCCCTCAGTAGGCCCGAATACCAGAGTCTTGGGATTTCTGAGTTGGATGTTGTCGCTTTTTCCATGACATCAGGTCGTCAGGGGTATAAAACATGCAGCCGATGCCATTACATCAGTTTTTCTTGCCCCAGTTCTCAGGTGCCCCCATAACAGGAAGCAATTACATGGTGTGGAACACCTCCATTAAAAAGTAAATACCACAGCCATAACATATGCCAAAGAGAGAATGGTAGAAAGCATAAAGATATCAGGGGGCTGGACGGAGGGTAACCAGGACTGCAACAGTGAATACACTCGAACATCTACATTTATGGTAAGTGTACACAACTGCACTATGTTCTTCGTCTTTCAATGTTCCAGTCACTACACCTGGGTTGATCCCAAAGCTGAGAAAGGGTGGAGGCAGTTGAGAGGTGTTAGGGCTGGCTAGCAGGCCTTGTAAGACTGCTGTAGCAAATCCGGCTCTGAATTTAGGGAAGATAGGTAAATGGTAATACTTGAAGGTGTGTACTCAACTCCAGGTTGCAGCTTCCAGGATGTCCCTGGTAGGGACACCTGAGAAATGCTGTAGAGGCTGATGTAGCTCTAGTGGAATGGGTCCTGCCCCCGTGGGGTAGGTTTTCCATGGTGTTTGTAGAAGAAATGGATGCAGTGTGCTATCCATTTGGAGATGGTTTGCTTTGAAATGGCTTTGCCCTCTGCCCCTGTAGCAAAGCCGACTAGCAGCTGGTCAGATTTTCTGAAAGGTTTAGTCCTGTCAAGGTAGAAACTAAGCTGTCTGTGCACATCCCAGGAGTGCAGGATTCTTTCCCCTTTATTCTGAGGATTAGGAAAAAAGGTTGGTAAATGGATGGATTGGTTTAAAGCCACACTGGATGCCACCTTGGGCATAAATGATAGGTTATTCCTGAGGGAAACCCTGTCCACATGGAAGATTAAGGGTTCTACAGCCATAAGGGCCTGTAACTCAAGACACTCTTCTTGCTGAAGCGATGGCTAGAAGTAAGGCTGTTTTCCAAGACAGGAATTTTATCTCTGCTGTAGCAACAGGCTCAAAGGGGGGGTGAGCTTCAAGTACAAAGTTAAGGTCCCAGGCAGGAGTGGGAGCTCTCCTGGGGAGGGTCTTAAATTATTAGCTCCTCTCAGGAACTGTTTGACCAGAGGGCGAGAGAAGAGTGGCGGCTCAGTATTGTAATGAGCCGAGATGGTAGAGGCATGAATCTTAATTGATGAGAAGGATAGGCCTTTGTGTAGCAGCTCTGCCAGATAATCTAGGATTTGAGGTATGGTGGGCACGGCTGTGTCCTTTCCCTGAGACTGGCTCCAAGAACAGTATCTTTTCCACTTTTCTGAATAGGATTTCCTAGTACTAGGCCTCCTGGCCTCAAGGATGACATCCAGTACCTGTTTGCTGAGGGATGTTGGTGACGCATTCAGGGAATAAGCCAGGCTGCTAGGTTCGGGTTTTGCAGCTGAGGATGCAAAATCTGGCCCTCCTGCTGGAACAAGAGGGGGGGGGGGGGTCTCATGCAGGTGCCAGGGTGGCACTGTTGTCAGACTGTGTAAAAGTGGGTACCAGTGCTGGCGTGGCCAGTCTGGTGCAATGAGGACTGTCCTTGGCCTGTGCTATTTGATCTTGAGTAGTACTTTCGAGGGAGAAATGCAGAGATTGAGAGGTTTTTCCCATGTAAAGGAAAGAGCATCTACTTTCCATGCTTGGCTGTGGGGAGTTCTGGTGCAAAATCTGCTCAATTGATGGTTTTGGGGGGAAGCAAAGAGGTCCAACTCTGGTGGACCCCACCTGTGGATTAGAAGCTTGAGTGAGTTTGGTTCAGTTCCCACTCGTGTGGGTCCATTAGATTGCTGCTCAAGTCATCTGCCAGTGAATTTCGTCTGTCAGGAATTGAGCTTGCAGGTGCACTTGATTGCTCAAGGCTGTGTTCCACAGAGCCATGGCTAACCTGCAGAGAGGGTAGGAATGAGCTGTCCCTGCTTGTTTATGTACCACATAACTGTGGTGTAGTCTCTGTCTTTATCAAGAGTTGTCCTGGAAGGATAAGGCATTTGAAGGCTGTCGGTGCATTCTGTACAGCTAACATTTCTTTTTGATTGATATTGAGGCACATTTGTGTTGGGCTCAACCTTGAATGCATTTGCCTGCCATGTGAGCCCCCCATGCATAGTCTAATGAGTCTGTTGTCAGTTGTGGTTGCAAGCCTCGAGGTTCTGTGGTCTAGCTGCCTCTCGTGTGGGTCTAGCAGGTTTCTGCTCAAGATGTCTGCCGGAGAGGTTAGTGAGCCTGGCAGGAATTGTGCTAGCATGTGAATTTGCATGGCTGAAGCAGTGCGGCAAAGGGTCTTGTCGAGCCTGCAGACAGAATAAAAGTGAGTTCCTCTCTGTTGATATACCACATCAATGCGGTGTTGTCTGTTTTGATCAGTAGAGGCCCTGAGGACAGTAGGGGTCTGAAAGCTGTCAGAGCATGCTGAACAGCTAACATCTCTTTTTGCTTGATGTACAGATGTACTGGATTTGGGCTACAACGGCCCTAAATGCACCTGCTGTCCAGGTGTGCACCCCAGGCATAATCTGATGAGTCTGTGGTAAGGGTCTATGCAGCACAGGGTTATTTGAAGGGAAGACCCTTGTTGTGGCTGCATGCTGCTGCCCACCAAAGAAAATCTTTCCTTAGACGGGGTATGATAGTTTACAGGTCCTAAGAGTGTTGACACCATAGGCTTTTTAGGTACCATTGTAGTTTCCTCATATGCAGTCTGACATATTGAATGAGTAGAATGCAGGAGGCCATGAACCCTAGAGCTTGCAGGATTTTCCTTGCGGATAACTGGGTTTTGGTGGCTAGGTGAGAGAAATAGCCTGACAGGTAGGCTTGTTTTCTGGAGTAAGGAATGCCATCTGGGATGCTGTGTCCAGGCTTGCTCCCAGAAATACAATTCGTGTGTGGAGACTTGTTAGGATTTATTTTCGTTTATAGTATACCCCAGGGAGGTCAGTGGGTCCCTTTACAATAGTCAGGTGCTGTAATAGCTTTTCTTGTCTGCCTGAATCAGGCAGATGCCTAAGTACGGGTAAATTTGAATATTTCTTTGTCTGCAAAAAGCAATGGCTGGAGCCAGGCATTTTGTGAAAACTCTGGGAGCAGTGGATAAGCCAAAGGGAAGCTCAGAGAACTGAAATTACATAGATCCAGCCCTGAAACGTAAATATTTCCCGCAAGATTCACTGACAGGGATGTGTAGGTAGGCCTGTAAGGTCTAGGGTGGCTAACCAAGCATCCTTGGAAAGCACAGGAGGAAGCTATTGGAGAGTGAGCAATCTGAATTTTAGTATCACCAGGAAGATGTTTACAATTGATAGGTCAAGGATTGGCGCCAGGTGCCCTCTTTTCTGGGTACCAGGAAAAACCTAGAATAGAAACCTTGGCCTATCTGGTCTGCAGGAACAGGCTGTATTGCCCTCATGGAGAGCAGGGAATGTCCCTGTTTTCTGGCCTCTGCCCACTGGTTTGGAGGAAGAGCTGGGAATCCTCTTGGGGTTGACAGAGTGTGGAAGTACAATTTGCATCCCTGGGACACTGCTGAGGACCCATCGATCCTTGGTAAGAGGCCCAGTTGTTTGCATGGGAGGACAGTATTGCACCTAGAGGCACAAGCAGGTGGTCAGAGGTAAGGGGTGGAGGTGTAAAGTCATTGTGAGTTCTTTCCATAAGGGGGTGGTGGCTTAGCACTCCCTGTTTTTGAAGTGGAGGAACTCCATTGCTTAGATCTCTGCATTCCCTGGTACTGCTGTCTGGGGGGGGGGGGGGTCTGCTTCCCCTAGGTCTTGTCTAAATTGGCCTGGAGGGTCCGGAAAGGACCAGTGCTTGGAAGGGCAATGCTTACTGAACCTTTGAGGCTGGACCTGTAAGAAGTCTGTCTGCAGAGATTTTGCGTTTTCTTTCATCTTTTTTAAGACCGCTTCTGCCTTGGTGCCAAACAAATGATCTTTGTTCAATGGTGTGTTCAATAGTTTTGATATGATATGGTCTGGCTAGGCCTGTTCCCTAAGCCAGGCATGCCTAATTACAGAACCAGTGACTGCTGCCTTGCAAGATGCTTCTAGGGCGTCAAAGCCACACTCCAAGGTGCATTTAGTAACTTGGCTTGCAGAATGCATAAGCTCCTGTAATTGTTTTCTGCACAAGCAGGAAAGGTAGACATTTTTTGTTTGAGGAGTTCCATGGTATGTTGCTGGTATTTCAGCATGTGGAACTGACAATTTAGTGCTCTAATGGCAAGAGCTGCAGAAGTGTATATTTTTTTTTACCCCATCTGTCTAAAGCTCGGGAATCCCTGTCCGAGGGGGTGGGATTTTAAGCTGTGGTTGCTTACATTCCTTTAGGTCCTTGGGAGACTACCTCTGGGTCAGCAGTAGGATTTTTGAAAAGGAATTTGAGAGAGTCAGGGACTAATACCAGTCAGGTTTCCAGGGAGCAGGAGGAAGGGTGTCAGGAGTCAAATTGGATTCCATAAAAATATTATCCACATTATCCAAGACAGGAGGAATGGCGAAAGGTGTGTGGCTGTGGCAAATCTAAGAATTCCCTGAGTCTCTTTCGACTGAGGGTAGTCCTGACATTCCCATTGGAAATGCTCCCTTAAAGTATGCACGGTTTCACAAAAAGAAAAATCCTCTGGAGGAGAGGCAGAAGGAATGGATTCCTCTGCATCTGAATCTTCACGGGGAGAAAGGAGTTGCATGTCTTCATATTCAGAAACCTCAGAGTCATCGGACTCCTGGTCAGATAAAACTGCTGGGGACAAGTTTCTTTCTTTTGCAAGGGGTAATAAGCAAGAAAAGGTCTTCCTTCATTTTAAGCATTTGAGACTGAGGAAAAGAAGCAGGTGCCTGAGCTTGGGTCGTCTTTTTTTAGGCATAGTTCATACCCTGGGCCTTAGAAACACGGTAGTTTTAGAAAGAACTGAAGACACTAAAAAAGTCGGTTTTGTGTAGAGTATCGGTAGTGCGAAGAACTTCCTCGGAAGCCGGTGCCTGCTCAGTGGCTCCGAACCCATCCAAGGTAGACATCTCCAGATCCTTTAAAAAAAAAAAAAAAAAGAGTCTTGTGGCATACCGGACTCCGAACGGGTCTCGGTAGCAGCCTGCAAATCCATATAAATAGGCATCAGGGGCTGCAAAAGTGCCTCACTGAGGACCAGCAAACTGACTAGCTTAATGGAAGCATTGCAGTTTTGGACCTGTGCTGTCTGTCTTTATCCTTACGTTTTTGGAAGATCGGTAGTCAGATGGCTTACCGAAGCCAGATCGGAATACGGTGACCAAGAGCAAAAATATTTAGCTACAATAAGGGCCCGACGATGTATAGTTCTGGCGTTAAAGCACAAAAGCGACAGTGAGGCACGTCATGGTCTGGGCCTAAACAGGTGACGCAGTTAAGAATGAAAGTCTCGGTGTGGTATTTGATTTCCACAGAAGACACAATTAGCTTTTTCTGACATCGGTTAGAGCAAGAAAAAAGGACCCCCAACAGGGTACTTGGCTTTAGACGACTTCAACTTCAATTCAGAAACAAAAACTCAGGTAGCGGTCAACTGGCACTCATGTGAACTGCTTCTGCTTCGGGCTCCTCGGCAAGAACGGCTGATGTAATGGCGTTGGCTGCCTTATTTTATACCACTGACAACCTGACGTCAGTCCTGGAGCGACAGCAACTGCCGCAGAAATACTAAGCCTCTGGTATTCGGGCCGACTGAGGGCCACCCCTGGCAGGATAACCAAAGTCTGATGACTGCAAGAGTGAAACGCAAAGAACATCTGGATGCAGATAGTAAACGGCAACTATGGAGTGGGTACTCAGGAGTCAGGCAAGTGTCAGGGGGAAGGCAGGGTGGGATACTATACAGCAGCATACAGAAAAAGACAACTAATGTTATGACAAGATTTTACCTACCTATACTATATCTTTCTATTTATACGCTGCTGTATCCATAACATGAGGGAGAATGCAAAAGCTCATGCTATTAATGACTGGGTGGGGGAGCAGAGACATTTGCCAAAGCCATGAAGAATGGTGCTCACAAATCCTGCTCTGGACCAGGAAACTTAGTGTTTAGTGAAGGTGTGGACAAATGACCATGTAGCTGCTTGTAGAATGGCAGCTGAATCCAGACCCTTAAAAAAGGCACCAGATGTCACAGCCCTGGTAGTGTGTTCTCATCAGGGAAGGAAGCCTTTTGCCATGAACTGTGTAGCAAAAGGAAACAGATTTAGAGATCCAGGAAGAAATGGTTTGCTTAAAAACAAGGAGTCCCAGGGCCTTGGGTGATAGCAGCCAAAAAGCCCATCTGATTTCCGGATGGTTTTGGCCAAATAGTACCTCAGCTGTCTATGAACATCTAAGGAATTAAGTACTCTTTCCCCAGAGGTTTGTGGTGAAGAGAACGTAGGAAGACTGATGGCCTGGCTCAGAGAAATCTCATTAACTACTCTGGGCATGAAGGAAGGATTAAGTAAGCAGGCAGACCCAGTCCTTGAGGAAAACTAAGAAAGGATGACAGGCCACGAGGGCCTGCAGTTCCAAGATGTGCCTGGCTGAGGAAATGGCCACTAGGAGAATGGTTTTCGATGTGCAGCACTGGAGAGTGCAGTCCTTAGCAGGCTCAAAGGGATGTAAAGTCAATTTCTCCAACATAAGGTTAAGATTCTAAGGAGGCCTAACATGTAGCACCCACTTTAGAAAGAGCTTGACTTCCAATCTGGAAGCCAAAGGAGAGTTGAGAGGTTAGCATGCTGACATGGCAGAAAGATGTGCCTTAATGAAGGAGTATGACAAGCCAGAGATCATTAGTTCACACAGGTACCACAACACTACAGGGGGCTTTACAGCCAGTGGTCAAAAACTTTGTTTTGGACACCAAATAGAAAACCTTTTCCAGATGGATAAATAGGACTTTCTGGGGTGTTCTGGCCTCCATCAGAACCTGAAGCACGTCCTCTATGAACAGGTGTCTAAAGGAAATCAACACCCTATCACCTATAGTGTAAAGCTGAGGGAGGAAATCTGGGGAGAATGAGGGTTCCCCTTCTCCTGTGTGAGCAGGTCCATCCTGCGGGGTAACTTGTGGTGATTGCCCTTGGCTATAGAAGGGGAACCAATGTTGCCTTGGCCAATAGAGGGTCACCAACAAGATTTGAGGCTGTTCTCCGAATCTTCAGCAGAAATTTTTGAATGAGAGGGAAGGGGGGAATGCATAAGCAAACATCCCTTTCCTTGGGAAGGAAAGAGCATCCACCTTCCATGCCCCTGAAAAAGGTATCCCGAAGCAGAAGGTTGCGAGTTGTCAGCTCATGGGGGAGACAAGAAAATCTACTTAAGTTATACAACATCGATGGACCACGTCCAGGAACACATCCCTATTGAGCATCCACTCATGGGATTGGGTCATGGTCCTGCTTAAACATCTGCCACAATATTCTCTGCAGAAGGTATGAGACGGCTAGTAAATAGACTTGTCTCTGTAGGGCTATCTCCCATGCCTGTAGAGGTAGTCTACATAGGAGGTAGGACTTGGTCCCACCCTGTTTCTTGATTTACCAAAGAACAGTGGTATTGTCTGTATACCATCTAAGCACACCCTGATTAATTTGGGCCTTGAATATTTGAAGTGCAAATATCAAGGCTCTCATCTCCTTGACATTGATGTGTTCCTTCTGTTGAGAAAGGGTCCAAAAATCTCTCACTCTCCACTCTAAGGCTGCGCCCCACCCAGAGTCTGAAGTGTCTGTGTACAGCAACTGCTTCGTTGAAAGGGGAAGACCTGGGTTGGCAGAGATCCCCACCAATTTAATTCCCTGGAAAGGCATCGGAGCAGGGCTACCGAAAACTTTAGAGGGTGTAGGTGTTGTTTCCTGATTGTCCTTGGGTACCACTGAAAGTTCCTCAGGTGTAGCCTTGCTAAGGTTACCATGGGGATGGTGGTAGCCATGAATTCCAGGAGCCTCAAAAACTGGCTGGCCAACAGGGATTGGAGAGGGAGAATTCCATGGAAGTAAGAAGTGAGGGACATTATCTTGTCCAGGGGAAAACAGGCAGTCATTTGTTCTGTCAGGATCCTGGGGCTACAGGGGCTCCATCTTTAAGAGGTCATACCACCTCTTTTTGAGTTTCAGTAACCTGACCACAGTCCCATTTAAAAAAAGTCCTTCATTTGAACAAATGTTTCCCCAAAGGTAACATCTTCCCCTGGGGAATCCATACCATTTGACTCCTCCTCTGGAGATGCATAGCCAAGAGGGGATGCAATTTATGTGGAAGAAGCGAGGGATTCATCCCCTGAAGAGTCCGAAGTATCAGCCAGACGTTTGCCCTTAGGAGTAGAAACAGAAGGGGCTTGTGCTGGAGCAGAGGCCTGGCGTAAGGCTAGGAAGGCATTAAGTACGCCTTGAGTAAAGGCCTGCCAGTCAGGGGTCTAGTCAAGTGGTAATGACTATTGAGAAGCTGTATGTTTTGGGGTTTTTTTTTGTGGACATCCGACATAGAAGAATCTGAAATATGATGCAGGGAAGGAGGGCCAGATGTTGGGCGGTACTCCACCACAACAATGTCCTCACAGACTACAATCTGGGAAACCCCACGTGGGGCCTCATTAACAGGCACCCAAATCGGATGCCTGCGACTCCCTCTGGGACATGCTGGCAGCTTCTTTAACAGCTTCCTTATGGGTACCCATCTGTGGAAGGTCTGTGTCTTCCGACACGGACTCAGGGCTTTCATCGGCCTCGAGAGGTATGGTCGATGTAGAGGGTACAGTCGAAGGATCAGGCCGAAGCTTCTTAGCCTTTTTAGCAAGCGGCTCATCCAAGGTTCCCAATGTCAGATCCATGTCTCTTGCAAGGCGTTTCAAGAGCTGGTTTTCAAGAAAGGTTTAGCACGGCCAAATGGCTCAAGCATTTTAGGGACAAAGGCCTGAGATTTCACCAGTGGTGTGGTAGTGTTCTTGGCCTAGACAGAATAGGCAGAGCTTCAGTCTAAGTGGAATCTGCCTTCCACAGACACTTGCCCTTTCTACCAGACATTAAGCAACACAGCAGCAAAAAGGAAACAAAAAATCCCTATGGGGTAGTAATCTGAACACAGACACAATGAAGTCACTTCTCCAAGAGAGCGACGACCTGAGATGGTAGTCACATACAGGGACAGAAAAGTTCTGAGGTAGGTGTGTGCCGATTCCAAAAACGTAGCAAGACTGGTAAGGATACAAAACACGCTGGTAATGCCCAGATAAAATCACCAAGACCTTTATTAAGACTACAAAATATAAATCTTCACGGACTTAAGGCTTTCACCCTGGTAGGGCATCTTCAGAGTCAGTTTTCTTGTTTAATCACAGTCTTTAAATACACTTTTCAATTAACAATATAATCAAAATTAAATGCAATAAATCCATCATCTCAAACCTTCAGAATTTAACCCTTGAATTGCCAATTAAACTGCTTTATGTACCCTTCAAAACTCTGACCGTCCTCGTACAATGTAAAATACTATAGCAAAACCCAAGATAATATAACAAATACTGATATGCCTTACCCAAACTCAGTGGTATATACAGAAAGTAACAATTAATAACCAAAAAAGAGAAAAAAACGAGAAAAGAAAAGGGGGAAAAATTGTTCATTTGGTATTGAGATAGGGTGTTAATGCCCGGAGCACTACTGGCATCCAATCGTACCTGCCAGAGGCATTCCCTAACCTCCAGGACAGTTTTATAGTCTCCCCCAAACTCCTCAATATAAAGCCTATCTATAACAAAAAAATAGACTTTTTTAAAATTGGAACAGTCTTTTGTGTGGTTTTACAATGATTTAGTTGATTTCTTATTTTTGATATCCCTGTTGTGTTTTAGAATACCTTGTCTCAACTTTCTTGTGGGCATGCCAACATAGAAAGCTTGACAGGATAAACAAGTAGCAACGTAAATTACTATGTTGATGTTGCAATTACAATAAACTGGGCTCCTCAACGTCCTCTTAAATTTCCCCACCAAGACATAGGGGCCTTCGTTAATGTATTTGCATGCTTTACAATTGCCACATTTGGCCATCTTAGCAGGTCTTTGACCAAGGGTCATAGGTGTTATCTCTAGAAGCTCTTTAATGTTTAAACCCCTACTGTTTATAAAATGGGGAGATTTACCTAGTGTATCATGTAGGTCAGTGGGGACTGTGTTTTTCCATGTCCATTGGATAACATTTTTGACTTCCATGGCTAGAAAATTGTGTTGCAAGACCATTCCAGTTGGAATATTCTTGTCTTTTTGTTAAGTAATCTTTGTGTTGTTATTGCCAGCTTCCCTTTGCATGTCATCCAAATTGGGTCTAAAATCAGTAGCCCTTCTACTGGTGACATCCTGTTGAAGCATGGTAAGCATGTCCAGGGGGTAAATCCCTTTGGACAAATAAATCCCTCAAAACCTCCAATTCTTCCATGAATTTGTTGTCCTCACAATACGTGACAACCTAATCATCTGGCCTTTGGCCACGTTCTTAACATAAGGACGACAACTATCAATGTAAAAATTAATTACTATAAGTTTTCTTCCTAAATAAGTTGGATTCCATCTCTCCATCTTTAGTGTATAGTCGTACATCAAGATAATCAATGGTCTTACTGTCCACATTGTGTGTGAATTTCAAAAATGATGTGGTGGCGTTCAAATATTTTATAAATTCATCCAGTTCATCTCGAGTGCCTTTCCAGAGGAACAGGATGTCATCCAAAAAACTCAGATAAGTAATCATCCTTTATCTGTGTTCAGATGTCAATACAAACTGTTCCTCCCATTCTTCTAAACTAAGTTGGCATATATGGGCGCACATTTAGCGCCAATAGCCACCCCAGTGGATTGTCTATAAATTTCACCTTCAAAACCAATATAGTTGTTTTCTAGTACAATCCGCATCATGTCCACCAATAGACCTTTCTTTACCTGATGTATGTCAATGTGTTTATTCAAACTCTTACCAAACCAATCTAATCCAATGTCGTGGGGAATTACTGAGAATAAACTTATAATATCCACAGTTACAAACAAAAATTCCCCTAGATGTGAATCAAAGTCCTAAGGCACTCCAGACAATGCCAATAATCTTTTAGTATATGTGGCAAATTGTCTAGAATCTTCTTGGTCATGATGTCTATAAATGCTGCTAATGGTTCCGTTTTGGAACCCCTGGCCACGACTATCGGTCTAAATGGTGGATTAACCGTGTTTTTGTGAATTTTGGGAATTCCAAATAAACTAGGCATACCCGGATGTTCCACTAGTAAATATTTATATTCGTCTGCGTCAATAATTCCTTCACAAAGCATCTTGTAAAGTTGCCAATCAATCTTTGTGTAAGCCTTCTGGACATCAAATTTAGAAGCTAGTTTGTATGTGTTGGAATCACATATAATACTCTGCATATACCAGGAGTAATCAGTGTTAGTCATAACTACCCCTCCCCCCTTTGGTTTTATAACCCTGTACTCATTACTGGACGAAAGTTCTTTAAAGCAAAATGCTTCAGCAGATGTCAAATTTCTTTTGTCCTCAGGTGACCTTTTATCAATCTCCTAATCTGAGTAGTACATAACCTTTCAAAAGCTAGTATCACAGGGTTATATGGAGGTATACACACACTGCTTCTTTTAAGTGTGAAAGTTTGCGCCTATCAATATGGTGTTTGTTGCTAAAAAAAAAAAAACAACCTTAAGATCAACTTCCTGGTGTACTTCAAATTGATAAGCAATTTACTAATATCATATTTGAAATTAGGGACAAATGAAAAACCCTTCTTCATTAAACTTAAATGACTATCAGACATCTCTAAATCTGAATAGTTAAACATGAAAGGATTTGTCCCCAATTATAGAGGGGCTCACACTGGTATTGTTCTCCAAAAATGGGGTAAAGGTAGTATCAAGAGAATTAGAAGAGGTACCAACTGGTATGTCGGTGTTAATGGTTAGACCATCTGTAATGTTACGGGTAGGGAAATAAATCTTCATCACTTGTGTATGTTTCATCTGTGATGTCAATTGTTGTTGAGGTTGTTCCTCCTCTGTCCCCCACCCCTCCAATTGTTTCCTGAATGGAACCCCTGTCTCTGGGGTGTTCTGTGATCCAACTGCTCTGGTGGATGGCCCAGATTTCTTAACCTATCCGAACGTCTCAGTGGGGGTTGATTCTCTAAAAAATCTTCTTCCTCAATATCCGTGTGCATCCCTTCAATTACCCCCACGTCAGTGTGGGTTGTATCCCTCCTTGTACCCCTTTCCGATACATTTTCCTTTTTATTATTAGGTAAAGGGTAAGCTCTTTTTTCTTTGTATTCATTAGTATCCCTTAAAATCTTTTTTTATTTTCTCTCCATACTGACTAACAAATTTGTCAAGGTTAGTTGTAATTCTATCAAATCTGTTTGTTACTTTCAAAAAGTAAATCATTCATGATACTTTAAGAATTAGTTCAGTTGTTAAGCCTAGTTATGTTGTCCTTAATTATTCTCATCAAATCCATACCCGTTCTATCAAACAATTCCAGCATGTTATATGCCTCCAAATCAGCCTCAATCCCCATAGGTATTTTGAATACTCTCAGGCCTCAAGGTACTTGGTTTAATTCAATGGACCGTTCTAAAAAAATTGTCCATCTAGAGTGATTTGTACTTCCTAGCTAACTTTTCAAATTTGGATAACTGAAAATGAAGTGTCCCAAAACCAGTGTTCTGAGGCCTGGATGTATCACCTAATACAGGGGGTACTAAAAAATTCTCTATATCAAAAGTTAGCCTTCCTGGTAAATTGTTACAGTCAAATCCCCCTCCTTGTGTTAGTGTTCAAATCATCTAACCTTGGATTATTGTTCCTTTCTACTCTTGGTGCATTCACATTAAGCTCTCTCTCTGTAGAAGCCCCTGGTAGTGTGTGCATAGTAAAAAGTTCAACCTGCGTGTGTCAAACTGTCACTCTTATTACTTTTATTGGCATGCAAAAGGGTAATGATTTGTCTACAGAGTTCCAGATACTGAACTATAAGTTGTTACATCATAACCAATGAAACCTAAAAAAATGTGGAAAAATTACATGTATGTAAAAAATATAGATGTGTATAAACTTTAATTAAAAGGCAATCCCTAAACTCAAAAACCTAGTGTCAAAATACGAAAAACACTTAAGGTTGCCCTAAAAGATGGTATTCACATCAACAGCATTGTTAAGAAAACTCTATCCCACAATATAATAGTAAAAACAGTTAGTGTATATAAAGCACAAAATGAATTGCAGTACTAAATAAAAAACAAATTTAAAAAATAATATTAAATGATGAGAAAAAATAATAAATGTAACAAAAAAAATTAAGCAAAAGAAATAGTTTTTGGAAATTACTAATGTCCCTTAAACAACACTAGTGTTCATATGTTTTAACTGAAAACTGAAATAACACACTGCATATATAAAAAACTATATGACTGTTCAACATCCTTTTTCCAATGTTTTAACAAAAACGTATGTATATTTTAACATGAATCAAAGAAACTTGCATCAACAATACGTAATGCAATACCCCTCGTAATAGTGGGTATATACTTGTACAAATCCAGTCAAACAAATTAAATTCAAAAGGAAGAGATCTATTCAGTTCTAACACATTGTTCAGAGACACTGACATTCCAAAACTAACTATGAACTTGTAAAAGCTTTGTAAAATGTCGCCTCTGGTAATCCGATGAAGACACAATACTTTCCACAATTGTCCAAAACATTCAAAGAAAACAGAACACGCACAGCTCTAAATTATATCAAAAGAACAAAAGCCTGCTTATTAATACAGCTGTGCCAAACTTTCCCAGTCAAAAAAGACCAATTTAGTTCAATAAACCATTAGTAACAATGTTCTCTTGCGATGAACCAAAACATTGAAGAGAACTGCACGGACTTGTTCACATCCTTTATTAAGGGAGCATACTAACTTGTTACATTGCACCACAGACTTCCACTGAAAGGAAATCCGATAATTCCTAAGCCGCACTACTCCCTTACAGCAGGTCCCAAAATTGGGTAGCTTGACCGTTCTTAGTCAATAAAAATAAATCAAAACCACAGATACAAAGCTTTTACAAGTTCATAGTTTGATCAAAGAGACAATGACATTCCAAAACTGTGTGTTAGAACTGAATTGATCTCTACCTTTTGAATTTAGTTCATTTGTTTGACTGGATTTGTACAAGTATATACCCACTATTACGAGGGGTATTGCATTACGTACTGTTGATGCAAGTTTCTTTGATTCATGTTAAAATACACGTCTTTGCTAAAACATTGGAAAAAGGATGTTGAACAGTCATAGTTTTTTTATATATGAAGTGTATTTCAGTTTAAACATATGAACATTAGTGTTGTTTAAGGGACATTAGTAATTTCCAAAAACTTTCTTTTGCTTAATTTTGTTTGTTACATTTATTATTTTTTTCTCATTAATATAATTTTTTTAAATTTGGTTTTTATTTAGTACTGCAATTCATTTTGTGTGTTTTATATACACTAACTGTTTTTACTATTATATTGTGGGATAGAGTTTTCTTAACAAGGCTGTTGATATACCATCTTTTAGGGCAACCTTAGCAATGTTTTTCGTATTTTGACACTAGGTTTTTGACTTTAGGGATTGCCTTTTAAAGTTTATACACATACATCTATTTTTATATATAAATTTTCCACTTTTTTTAGGTTTCATTGGTTATGATGGAACTTATGGTTCAGTATCTGGTACTCTAAACAAATCATTACCCTTTTTCATGCCAATAAAAGTAATGAGTGACAGTTTGACACACGCAGGTTGAACTTTTTACTATGCACACACCACCGGGGACTTCTACAGAGACACAGCTTAATGTGAATGCACCAAAAGTAGAAAGGAACAATAATCCAAGGTTAGATAACAATTCGAACACTAACACAAGGAGGGGGATTGACGGTAACAGTTTACCAGGAAGGACAACCTTTGATAGAGAATTTTTTAGTACCCCCTGTATCAGGTGATACATCCAGGCTTCAGAACACGGACTTTGGGACACTGAATTTTCAGTTATCCAAATTTGAAAAGTTAGCTAGGAAGTACAAATCACTTCAGATGGACAATTTTTTTTTAGAATGGTCCACTGAATTAAACCAAGTACCTAGAGGCCTGAGAGTATTCAAAATACCTATGGGGATTGAGGCTGATTCTGAGGCATATAACATGCTGGAATTATCTGATAGAACGGGTATGGATTTGATGAGAATTATTAAGGACAACATAACCAGGCTTAACAACTTAAAGAGTGAACTACTTATTCTTAAACAAAGTATCATGAATGATTTACTTTTTGAAAGTAACAAACAGATTTGATAGAATTACAACTAACCTTGACAAATTTGTTAAAGTCAGTATGGAGAAAAAAAAGATTTTAAGGGATACTAATGAATACAAAGACAAAAAGAGCTTACCTTTTACCTAATAATAAAAAGGAAAATGCATCGGAAAGGGGTACAAGGAGGGATACAACCCACACTGACGTGGGGGTAATTGAAGTGATGCACACGGATATTGAGGAAGAAGAAGTTTTTTTTAGAGAATCAACCCCCACTGAGACGTTTGGACAGGTTAAGAAATCGGGGCCATCCACCAGAGCAGTTGGATCAGAGAACATCCCAGAGTTAGGGGTTCCATTCAGGAAACAATTGGAGGGGTGGGGGACAGAGGAGGAACAACCTCAAAACAACAATTGGCATCACAGATGAAACATACACAAGTGATGGTTTATTTCCCTACCCGTAACATTACAGATGGTCTAACCATTCACACCGACATACCAGTTGGTACCCCTTCTAATTCTCTTGATACTACCTTAACCCCATTTTTGGAGAATACCAATGTGGGCCTCTCTAATTGGGGACAAATCATTTCATGTTTCTAACACTTCAGATTTAGAGATATCTGATGGTCATTTAAGTTTAATGAAGGTTATTTCATTTGTCCCTAATTTCAAATATGATATTAGTAAATTGCTTATCAACTTGAAGTTGTACACTAGGAAGTTGAACTTAAGGTTGTTTTTTTTAGCAACAAACCATATTGACAGAGACGCGCAAACTTTTACACTTAAAAGAAGCAGTGTGTTTATACCTCCATATAACCCTGTGATACTAGCTTTTGAAAGGTTATGTACTACTCAGATTAGGAGATTGATTGATAAAAGGTCACCTGAGGACAACAGAAATTTGGAGGGATACCACTCATTCACAGATACCAAAAATTAGACAAGTGCCTGCCAGGTCTGACCAACAAGGTCCTCTCTGACCCAGTTTCACATCACTCCCTTATACTATTCTGGCATGTCGAGTGGTATATTACTGATGTCCTCTCCAGTTCAGCTGGTTAATCTGGGAATCCTGAGACAATGTTACAACTGTCTCATGTACACAGACAACCCTCTCCTCCTCCCAACAAACACAAACACATGTGAGAGATGCAACTATATAGCCAAACTGGAGGCTGAACTCTCTCAACACAGGACTAGCAAGACCAGACATGAGGAGAAGGTAACCACACACACAACAAACCCAGTCTCACATAAACCAACCACAACTGCAAACCAAACACAAAAACACAGACACATACTCGGAGGCTCTAATAAAAAACTTACCAAAACAACAGAGGCTCCCAAAGCAGACACCCAAGAAAACACCACCTCAAAACACAGCACATGCAACACATAGTACACTAAGTCAGTGTGCCAAACAATCACAGCCCTTAAGGCGAAACACCATGACTGATACACTAGTAATAGGTGACTATAGTCAGACACACTGATGTTCCACTTACCAGGCTGAACAAAGAGAGGGTAATGGTGAGCTGCTTGTCGGGTGCCAGGATCCGCCACATAACACAAGCACTCAGGTCACTCCAAAGCAAGTACAAATATGACTCCGTCATTGTCCATGCCGGCGTGAATGACCTGAGACGTACCTCCTTGGACTACATGAAAAGAGACAGAGGAGCTCTCTGATTATGTAACCCAGGCCGGTAAGACCCTGACCAGCATCTTGCCCTCACAGAGAATGATGCCACAATACAAAGACAAGATGATCAGCTTTAATAATTGGCTCAATTACTGGTGTCATTCTAGGGGGATACAATGTCTGTCTGCTTGGGATGACATACTGGACAAGCCACGCTGCTTCGCAAGGGACGGCTTGCACCTGTCACCACTGGGCTTCCAGATATTGGCCAAGGCTCTTGCCACCCCCATACTGCCTTTTTTAGACAAGGCTCAAAACACAAACCCACCACCTTAGAAAACAAAAAAGGAAAAAAACTAAGGGTAATGCTGCTCAATGCCAGAAGTCTAAATCTCAAGATGCAGGCTCTCGAAGCACTCCTCAGTATGGAGAGCATCGATGTCTGTGCAGTAACTGAAACCTGGTTCAAGGCTCCTGAGAGCACCCCAGCCCTACCAGGTTATACCTCGTATCATGCATTTCGGCCCCAAATCTTGGGCCGAACCACAAAAGGAGGGGGAGTGTCCATATTCATTAAAGACACCCACACCTCCAGGTTAGTGGCAACGCACGAAGCATTGGAGACCATCCATGTGCAACTAACCGTAGGCAAAACTGCTATACAAATTGTAGCATGCTACAGACCACCCTCTCATTCTCAGGAACTCCATTCAGCCTTCCTGAAGACACTGGAGGATATGAATGTCTCACCAAATACCATCATATTGGGAGACTTCAACTACCCAAACAGACTGGGTGCATTATTCAAGCCCTAACAACCTAGCCCAAAGGTTCCTGGAATTCATCAACTCAAATGCAATGGAACAACTAGTCACCTCCCCCACAAGGGGAAATAATATACTTGACCGGATCATCACAAACATGGGGACAAAATGCTCAATACCGGAAGTATACCCCTCACTAGTGAGATCAGACCACAAACTAAACCCTAGATATTCATATCCCACCTCCACCCCCAGCACAAAAGACCACAGTGAGAAACTTCTCAAAAGCCAACTTTACACTCCTTAGGACTGAAATGGTATCCTTAGAGCCCCCTGGGCCAGTGGAAACCACATCCCACACTGCTGAATCCTTCACAAATGCTTTCTACGGACATCTCCAAGAATGCATGGATCATGCAATCCCAAATAAAACCAAGACCCTTTCCACCAAAGGCAGGCGTCCTATCTGGTGGACCCCAGCCATAAACAAACTTTATAACAAGAGAAGGAAGCTACTGCAAGACAGAGCAAAATCCCATAAAGGGAAGGCATCTCTGATCAGCACTAGCAAAAAACTACGTTCGCTAATAAAATCATCAAAGGCCAACTTTGAGAGAAAAATAGTTAAGGACACTAAAGATAACCACAAGGAATTCTTCAGTTATGTTAGAAACCTGGGCGGAAACCCTCAGATATGCTCAGAGTTAGCTCATTAACGGCAAGAAATACACTGAATCCACAGATATTGCCAACATACTGGCAGACAGGTTCAGTGCAAATTTCTCCCCTCCCTCACCCCCAAAAGATGAAATATTTATCCCAGCTGAATGCAACCTCCCTGACATCTCAGATGTCCAGGTGAGAGATGCTCTCAGCAAAGCTAAAAATACAGCATCTATGGGACCAGACGGTGTCCCGGGTTGCATGCTACGTGAACTCCTAGAGGAGCTAAACCCGCACTTAAGAATGCTGTTTAATCTTAGCCATACTACAGGATATGTCCCTAAACACTGGCGTACAGCAACAGTGGTCCCACTCCACAAAGGAGGCACCTCTACAGACCCTGGAAACTACCACCCCATAAGCTTGACCAGCCTGGTCTACAAAGCTATGGAAAGGATCATTATGGAACTCAAAGACATCGGGGACCTACAGACAATTGACCCTACCCAGTTCGGCTTTGTAAAAGGCAGATCCTGCTTTTTTGAACCTGGTGGACTTTTTTGAAACAGTCACTAGAGCCATCAATGAGGGCAAAGCAGTTCATACAGCCTACCTGGACCTGGCAAAAGCTTTCGACAATACCCCACTCAGGCATCATAGACAAGCTCAACAGCTTAAATGTAAACCCGTATGTCACAAGATGGGTTGCAAACTGGCTAAAGGACAGAACCCACAAAGTCAGAATAGCTGGAGCTATGTCAGATTCTAAGCCAGTCACAAGTGGAGTCCCACAGGGCTCTGTTTTGGGACCCCTCTTGTTCGGCATTTATTTCTCAGATGTGCAGGCAAACATAGGGGGGTTGTGGCTGACAAAGTTCACAGATGACTGCAAACTAGGCGCCCTAGTCGATACACCAGCTGACACAGGGCCTTACAGAAACAGACGACTGGTGCCAGAGTCATGGCCTTAAACTAAATGCCAAAAAATGTGTAGTCATCCCCTTTGGGAAAAACAAAATACCCACAAATTACCACATAGGTGGTAATCCATTAAGTACGAAAAAAGTAATCAGAGACTTGGGGACCCAAGTTGACAGCGATCTCTCATTTGACACCCACGTCGCCAAAGTGGTTAGAAAGACCTTCTACCTTGTCCACCTTATCATGAAGGGATTCACATCCAGATCAAAGGATGTTATTGTACCCGTATATTCCTCCCTTATCAGGCCTATGACTGAGTACAATGCCCCATTTGGTATGTACCTCACCCGGCACCTGCAGCAGCTGGAGACCCCAAAAGTACCTCACCAAGAGGATCAAGGGTCTCCAACATATGTCATATGCGGCCAGACTAAAGAAGCTCCAGCTCTATTCAGTAGCATACCGCCAGCTCAGAGGTGATCTGTGCCTGACGTACAAGGCCATGTCCAATCCTGAATTAATGGACATACTCCACCTCAAAAAATCCAAATCCATCAGAGCCACGAGAGCTAAAGATCTAAACCTCAGCACAAATATGAATAGGACATGCTGGAAAGACAGGTTCATAACAGAGACTTCCCGCACTCTGGAACAGGATCCCAGTCCATATTAGGCAGAGCCCCTCACTGACTCTCTTCAAGAAAAATCTTGACGAGTGGATGGGTGATCGTAGGTTTACCCCGGGGGTCATTTCTGTGTCATTACTAGACAGAGGCACAGTAAACTAAATTTATTTTGTACACTTTTGTATCATTACATGGGGTAGCGAAAGCCATGTACACTATGGCTAGGCTTATAAATGCCCTAGGGCAGATAGCCTAGTACTATACTATGAAACTATAAATACAAG
Source organism: Protopterus annectens (assembly GCF_019279795.1). NCBI lineage: Eukaryota > Metazoa > Chordata > Ceratodontiformes > Protopteridae > Protopterus > Protopterus annectens. The sequence goes on along the minus strand of NC_056747.1, from coordinate 419,433,840 downwards.
GATATACCTCCAACAAAAAAGCAAATACACCAAAAAGCTTTTTGGGAATAGTAAATGAGAGAAGAGGCAAAGACAAAAGAAGAAAGGGGGCTGGAGGGAGGGTAACCAAGACTGCAACAGGGCATACACTCGAACATCTACATTTATGTTAAGTGTACACAACTGTACTACGTTCGTGTTTCACTGTTGGTCATTACATTTGGGTAGATTCCCAAAGCTAAGTTGGGAGGAGGAATTTAAATAGAATTAGGACCAGCTATAAGGCCCTGCAAGACTGCAGTGGCAAAACCAGCTCTGGATTTAGAGAAAATTGGCAAACAATAATGCTTGGTGAAAGTATGTACAGAACTCCAGGTAGAAGCTTCTATGATGTTCCTAGTAGGGACACCCCTGAGAAAGGCTGTAGAGGTAGATGCAGCCCTGGCTGAATGGGGTCCGATCCTCTGTGGGATAGGTTTTCCATGGAGCTTATAGCAGAAATGCAGTGGCCTATCCATTTTGAAATGGTTTGTTTTGAAATAGCTTTCCCCTCTGTCCCTGCAGCAAATGCCACAAGCAGTTCGGATTTTCTTTCAGGTTCAGTCTTGTCCAAGTAGAATCCAAGCTGTTTGTGCACATCTAAAGAGTGCAGTATCCATTCCCCCTTTGTTCTGTGGGTTAGGAAAGAAGGTAGGCAAATGAATAGACTGAAGAGCCACAATGGATACCACCTTGGGCATGAAGGAGGGATTGGTTCTGAGGGACACCTGTCCACACGAAAGATGATGTAAGGTTCCACTGCAATAAGGGCCTGCAATTCAGATACCCTTCTTGCAGAAGTGATTGCTAAAAAGAAAGCTGTTTTCCAGGAAAGAAAATTTAAATTTGCAGTAGCAGCTACCTCGAAAGGAGGAAGAGTGAGTTTTTCCTAGACAAAGTTAAGATCCCAGGCTGGAGTTGGAGCTCTCCGGGGAGGCCTTAAATTTTTGACCCCTCTGAGGAACGGCTTGAGCAGTGGGTGAGAGAAGAGGGGAGGCTCTGTGCAACAATGAGCTGAAATGGCTGAGGTGTGAATTTTGATGGAGGAAAGGGACAAGCCCTTATGAAGCATCAGTCAAGTACTGTAGAATGAGGTAACTTGAGTACTGCTGCATTCATTCCTTGAGACTGGTTCCAGGCACAAAACCTCTTCCATTCTGCAGCAAAAGATTTTTTAGTACTAGGCCTCCTTGCCTCTAAAATATCCAGCACTGATTTGCTGAGGGATGGGTAAAGGAGAGATTAGTTAGCCAGGCTGCTAGGTTCAGGGTTTGCAGCTGAGGGGGCAGAATCTGGTTTTCCTGCTGAGACAACAGGGAAGGAGTCTGAGGCAGGTGCCATGGAGCCAAGCGTGACACACTGTGCAAGAGTGGGTACCAGTGTTGGAGAGGCCAGCTTGGTGCAATTAAAACAGTCCTTGGCTTGTCCTGTTTGATCTTTAGTAGTACCTTGGAGAGCAGACGCAGTGGAGGAAAGGCAAACTGATAGTTTTTTCCAGCTTAAGGATAGAGCATCCACTTTCTAAGCTAGCTTGTGGGGAATCCTTGTGCAAAATTTGTCCAGTTGATGGTTCTGGGGGGGGAGGCAAACAGGTCTACATCTGGGCTCCCCCATTTGCTTGTCAACATGTTGAAAAACCTTGGTTCCAGTTTCCACTCATGTGGGTCCTTGAGGTTTCTGCTTAGTCCATCTGCCAGTGTATCTAGTTTTCCTGGCAGGAATTGAGCTTGTAGATTCACTTGGTAGCTCAAGGCTGTGTTCCACAATGTCATGGCTAGTATGCAGAGGAGGTAAGAATGTGTACCCCCCTGCTTGTTTATGTACCACATTGACAGTGGTATTTTCCATCTTTACCATTAGTTGTGATGGAAGAATGTGGTCCTTGAAGGCTGTCAGAGCATTCTGTACAGCTAACATTTCATTTTGATTTATGTACAGGTGCATTTCACTTGGGTTCCATTTGCCCTGAATGCACATCCTTGCCAGGCAAGTCCCCCATGCATAGTCTGATGAGTCTGTTAAGATTTGGGCGGCAGGGGGTAATGTGAATGGTTGTCCCGTTTTGGTGGCAGGCCTCTACCCATCAAAGGATCTCTAGGCGTAGGCAAGGTATGATAGGAATCCTTGCCTCTAGATCCTGTGAATGTTAACACCATAGGCCTTTGAGATACCACTGTGGTTTCCTCACATGCAGCCTTGCATATGGAATTAGAAGAATGCAGGAGGCCATGAACCCCAAGGCTCGCAGTATTTGCTTGCAGATAGCTGGGTTTTTGTGGCCACTCGTTTGAAGTAGGTTGTCAAATGAATCAGTTTCTCTGGCATGGGGAAAGCCATCAGGGAAGTTGTATTCAAGCTTGCTCCCAGGAATATAATTTGTTAACAGGGTTATCAGGTGTGATTTCTTTTATTTTATGGTGATCCCCAGACAAGTCAGTACCCTTTGAACAAAGGCCAGATGATTCAAAAAGAGACGAAATCACTGAAATAAAACACAAGGCGTAGCTCCGGTGCAATAAAGGCAGTCTTCCACAAACTTTCGTTTCACCAATAAGTAAGTCCGATAAGAAGTTCAATATATATGTGATTCAAAAGAATGTCCTGGCTTTCTGCCTGAATTAGACAATCATCCAGGTATGGGTATATTTGAATATTTCTTTGCCTGCAGAATGCAATGACTGGAGCTAGGCACTTTGTGAATACCCTGGGCGCAGTAGAGTAAGCCAAAGGGCAGTGCAGAGAACTGATAGTGCATGTAGCCCGTTTTGAAGCATAGGTATTTTCTGTAAGACTCCCTGATAGGGATGTGCAGGTATGCTTCTTTTAAGTCTAGCGTAGCCAACCATGCATCTTTGCCTAGCATAGGAAGCAGCTGAAGAGTCAGCATCTTGAATTTTGGCATTATCAGAAATGTATTTAAAGTAGAAAGGTCCAGGATAGGACACCATGTATTGCCTTTTCTGGGTACCAGGAAAAGTCTCGAATAGAACCCTTGTCCCTTTTCCTCTTCTGATACCAACTGAATAGCCCCCCATGTTTAGAAGAGAGTGTACTTGATTTTGGGCCTCTGCCCACTGATATGGGTGTAGATCTGGCCACCTGCTTGGTGCTGGTAACGTGTGGAAGTGAAATCTGTATCCTTGGGACACTATTTAAAATCCATTTGTCCTGGGTAATGAGTTCCCAGTTTTTGGCCTACAGACTAATCTTTCCTCCTAAAGGAACATTCAAGTTGGGAAGTGCTTGGAAGTTTTAAAAGCAAGTCATTGAGGCAGTTTTTCATGGGGGGGGGGGTCTTACTACTCCCAAATGTGGGTGCAGAAATCCCCCACTGCTTAGTTTTTTGTGTCCCTTGGGACTGAAACCTGGGGTTTCTGCTGTGTCTGGGTTTGGTTTGAGAAGACCTGGAAGGGGATGGAAAGGACCAATTTTTAGAGGGCCAGTGCCTACTAAATCTAGGAAGCTGAACTTGTAAGAAATATTTAACAGTTTGCATAGATTTAGCTTTATCATCATCTTTTTAAGAACTTCCTCAGCCTTGTTGCCAAACAGGTGGTCCTGATTTAAGGGAGCATCCAACAATTTAGCTTTAACATGATCAGGCAAAGATTGCTCCTTAAGACAAGCATGCCTTCTGAGCACAGATCCAGTAATGGCAACCCTGCAAGTGGCCTCTAATGAATCAAATCCACATTGCAAAAGTAAGTTTTGAACCTGTTGAGCAGAATGCATTAAATCCTGTAATTCTTTACTTTCAGCACAGTCAGGAATCATCATTTTCTGTTTAAGCAATCCAATATTGTTGAAACGAACATATACAAAAGTAAAGTGGTGTACACTTACCATAAATGTAGATGTTAGAGTGTATTCACTGTTGCAGTCATTACATTTGAGTTATCCTGCTGGCAGGTTGCCCTCAGTCGGCCTGAAATCCAAAGTCTTGGGTCCTGCGTCGGTTGCCGTCACTTCTTCCCTGACGTCAGGTAGTCAGGGGTATAAAAGATGCAGCAGATGCCATTTTCTTCAGTTTTTCTTGCCCCAGATGTCAGGTGCCCCCAAAAGGGTAGGCTAAAAATATGCAAATAGGGCATACATGCACCAAAATAAGCTTTACCGTCCTCTATAAGCAAACACACCACATAGGTTGTAAAGATTAGAGAAGTAAATAAGAAGTTATGTACTCACCATAACGTTCCATCTGAGTAGGTAGCTTCATTTGTCTGCAACCTGTGGGCCTTGGAGCAGATATCGGATGCGAGCCGGCAACTTGTTTCAAGCTAATGGATCCGAGCTCCTAGCTCCTCCCCTCATCCATAATCCCCTGCTAACCCTCCATGACCTCAGACAGAGTTTGCCCCTCAATATATACCCAAAACGGGTATCAACTAAGATAGATCCGAAGAAGGCCAGGGGGAAGGAGGGGGGGATGGTTGCAGACAAATGAAGCAACCTACTCAGATGGAACGTTATGGTGAGTACATAACTTCTTAATCTGAAGTAGGGAGTTAATCTGTCAGCAACCTGTGGGACAGAGTCCCCAGCTATCTGAACTTTGGGTGGCCATCATGGAAGGATATTGCGAAGCACCGCAGAGCCAAAGGATGCTCTCCCTCTAGAAATCACGTCCAGTTTGTAGTGGTTAATAAAGGTATGAGATGAGGCCCAAGTGGCTGCTGAACAAATATCATCCAATGGGACTCTAGACTTGAAGGCCGCAGAAGTAGAGATGGAACGAGTGGAATGTGCGCTAACTCCTTCAGGTGTGGGTCTCCCAGAGGCTTGGTACGCTAATAGGATACATTGAGAAATCCAGTGTGACAGAGATACTTTTGATATTGCTTTCCCCAAATTAAATTTGGCAAAGGAAAGGAACAGCTGATCGGATTGTCTATGACCAGTTGTTCTAAGAGTATAAAAGCGTAGCTGCCTATGAACATCTAATGAGTGCAGCTTGTACTCCTTTATTCTGATATTTAGGGAAGAAAACCGGTAAATTTATGGATTGATTTATATTGGTTTCTGATGCTATTTTGGGAAGAAAAGAGGGATTGATCCTGAGGTACACTCTGTCCGGGTGAAAGATCAAATAAGGAGGCTTCGCAGAAAGAGCTTGAAGCTCCGAAACTCTTTTTGCAGAAGTGATGGCTACAAAGAATGCTGTTTCCAGGACAAGAATTTGAGATCTACTGAAGCAGCGGGTTCAAATGGTGGAGCAGTCAAGGCTTGAAGAACTAGTGAAAGATCCCACGGTGGTACGGCTTCTTTTATAAGGGGTCTAAGCAAAAAGGTGCCCTTGAGAAAGGTTTCACACAACTTGGCCGACATCAAAGGCCCTGTATCATGTCACACATGGTAATGTGAGATGGCCGCCAATTGCACTTTGACAGTTGAGCAACTAGCGCCTTCCTGAAAAATTTCGGTTAGGAAGTCTAATATGGACGGAAGAGGAGCCGTAAAGGGATCTAGATTATGATGCTCCGCCCAGATGGAGAAACGTTTCCATTTACTGTGGTACACTTTCCTGGTGGCGGGCTTATGCACTGCCACAAGGATGGCTTTGACTGGTGAAGAGATACCGGGACTCCTAACTAGGAGTGGAACTGGAGCAACCAAGCTGTCAGTTTCAGATTGTCCAGATTTGGGGTCGGTAAGTCCGACGGATGGGAGATTAGATCCAGACTGGGATCCAGAATCCAAGGAGGATTCACTAGGTGAGACCACAGGTAAGGGAACCAAATTTGCCGAGGCCAGAATGGGGCAATGAGGATCATCCTGCTCCCCAACCGCGAGGCTTTCTGTAAGAGTTGCAGCATCAGGGGTAGAGGAGGATAGGCATAAAGTAGACCAGATGGCCAAGCATGCACCAGAGCGTCTCGGAGTTTCCCTTGGAGGGGGAATCAGAGCGAAGAAATTGCTGCATTTGGTGTTTGAGGGAGAGGCAAAAAGATCGCAGCAGGGTTGCCCCATATTGCGAATATCTGCTTTGCTACTAGTGGGTTGAGAGACCACTCGTACGGGGTAAGAAGGGTGCAACTGAGTTTGTCCGCTAGGATGTTGGTCTGCCCTGGAATATATATTGCAATCAGAAAGCGGATGGAGGAGAACGCCCATTCCCACACTCTCATGGCTTCGCGGCATAGAAGGTAAGATCTGGTTCCCCCCTGTTTGTTGATGTACCAGACAACCGACATGTTGTCCGACTGAATTGCAATCGTTCCTACGGGGAGGAGATTCTGAAGTGCTTGCAAGGCGTATAGCACCGCTCTCATCTCCAGAACGTTGATATGCAGGGAGGTCTCTATCGTTCCACGTGCCTTGGACCGTCCTGCCTGAATAATGCCCCCCCCCCCGGAGGCGGGAGGCGTCCATGGTCACCTTCTGGTGCAGAAGGGACGGCCCGTATTATGGAGATCTGAAGCATGGAGCCACCATAATAGAGCCCTCCTGCAAGCCTTGCTGATAGCAATGGGACGAAGAGGAAAGGACAGAAAAGACCATTGCACTAGAAGGGTCCATTGCAGTACTCGAATGTTCAGACGGGCGGATGGAAGGAGCGTTATCGCTGCCGCCATGGAGCCCAGTGCCCTCAGGACCAATTCCGCTGGTGGGTTCTCTGATTGGAGGATAGCCCGCACATGGAGTTGCAAATTCCGAAGTCTTTCGGACGTTAGAAAGGCTCGTAGCTCTCTGGTGTCTATTCTGGCTCCTATGAATTCTATGGCTTGTGTCGGGGCCAGAAGGGATTTGTCGGCATTGATGGTGATGCCTAACTGTGGGGCTAGGCGGAGAAAGAAATCTCTGGCTGAGCAAAGTAGATGAGTTGTTGGGGCGGTCAGGAGCCAGTCGTCCAGGTACGGAAAGACCTGTATTCCCTGGAGTCTCAGGTGGGCCACAATCACTGCTAATACCTTGGTGAACACCCTGGGGGCTGTGGTGAGGCCAAAGGGAAGGACCCTGAACTGGTAGTGACTGGCTCCCAGCCGGAAGCAGAGGAACCTCCTGGATCGTCTGTCTATTAGAATGTGGTAGTACGCATCCTTGAGGTCTATAGAGCACATCCAATCGTTCTCCCTTAGAAGGGGGAGAATAGATTGAAGTGTGACCATTCGGAATTTTTCCTTGGTTACCGACAGGTTCAAGCGGGAAAGGTCTAGAATCGGTCTCAAGTCCCCCATCTTTTTTGGCACCAAAAAGAACCTGGAGAAGAACCCTAATCCGAGCTGGTCTTTGGGGACGGGCTGGATGGCTCTTTCTTAGCAGCTGCTGAACTGCTGCGGCCTCCCTCTGATTGGGTGGCACATCGGGGAGGTTCTTGAATTTGGGGACATGAAGTAATGGTATTTTGTACCCTCTGGATATAATTCGAAGCACCCAGTGGTCTGTTGTGATGGACTCCCATGCCGCTAGGTGCTCCGAGAAGCGCCCCCGACTGCCTCCAGAGTGGAGCAGTCGGGCAACCCCTTCAGGGCTGCTGCGTGGGCCGTTCAGAGAAAGGTTCTCTGGAACCAAAGTTTCTCGGAGCCCCTCTGCCCCTGGGGCGGCGTCCTCCCTGTCCTCCTCTGCACAGAAGGACTGGTCGTCCAGAGCGGGTTGGGAATGTTGCGATTTCTGGAACCACATCTTCTTCTGACCCTTTTGGTTCTTCGAAAAGGGCTGCTGGGGAGCAGAGAAGCGGACTCCGATGGCAGACAACGTCTTCCCGTCCTTCTCACTCTGGACAAGTGTCTTGCGAACCGTTTTGCCAAACAGGGCAGAACCTTCGAAAGGGGTGTTCGCAAAAGACGCTTTAAAGGGCTCCGCAAAGTCACAATGACGGAGCCAGGCCTGACATCTCATGACTAGGCCTGCTCTGCTAGCCCTAGCGGCTCCCTCGGTGGCGTGGGACAATAGCCACATAGAGGTATTTGAAATTGATCTCAGAGTGGCCATTTGGGTGGAGTACAATTGTTTGTCCTCCGCCGACAAGGACTCAGGGGGGGAGGCAGCGTATTCTTTGATAAGATCCCGCTGCATCCTGATTACATGTGCCATATAGTTCAGAGACCTTACCGAGAAGGTCGCTGAACTAAAAACTCGCTTCCCTAAGCGGTCCATCGAGCGGGACTCCTTGCTCGGTCAAGGGACTGAGGGGCTCTCCTGAGCTAGTTCTCTCTTCGTGGCTGCCGCCGTCAGCATGGCATCTACGGGGGGACCCTTGCTCCAGTGCGACCGGTCTGAGGGGGGACTTAGTATTCTGTCCGGGCGTTTTGGTATTGGCTCCATGGTGTCCGGATCCTTCCACACCCTGGTGGTAATAAGGTCCACCAAGGGGTTGGCCGGAGGGGACACCCAAGAGGTAGACGGGCCTGCTTCGAATGCCTCCAGAAACACGGACTCGGAGGAAGACTTGGGGGCAGACCACCCACCTCTGATCCTTAGCATCTCCATGATGTCTCCAAAGGAGACATCCTCGGGGGTGATCTTGGGGAGCCTTCCCCTTCCTCCAAGTCCGTGTCCTCAGTTAAGGACTCAGGGGAGTCCACGTGCCTCCTCTTGGACTTATGCTTGCAGGGCACTTCCTCGGGGGGGGGGGGGGGGGGCTGTCCGAGGAGACCTTGCAAGCAACATCCTGTTCCAATGGAACCATCTGGGACATTGAAGCAAGCTGTCCCTTTGGCCGGGTGATGTAAGCCTGGCCCAGCAGAGAGGGAGTGCAGGGTGGAGCCGAGAAGGGCCGGGGGTCCGGATGCTCTCAACAGAGCCCTCTCCACTACATCGAAAGCAGAGGGGGAACCACTCTCTCTGGGCTACGAGAGTCGGCTCCCACTCAGATCCGATGAAGGGATCGGAACCGGCGCCGAGACCATCGGATCCGAAGGACCAGTGCGCTCCGACCTGGACGGAGCAGAAGGCACACTGAATCCCTCGGATCCGAAGCTCTGGCCACGGCTCTGAGAGGTCGGATCAGACAGGCTCGAGGGCAGGGTCGGATCCAAAATACCAAGTACTGTCGGCGCCGACCCACCCCCGGCTCCAACGCTGCTCGGCTCCGAGCCCGGATAGCAGGTCGGAGAAGGAGCAATAGGATGGAAAAAAGGCGTCTAGCTCCCCCCCAAAGGGGGGAGGGGGCAAGAGCACTCCCATCTGCAGCTGGGCCTGGATGAACCTTCGCATCATCCGGTCCAATTCTGCATCGGACATACTAAAAGTTGATCTCGAAGAGGTCACTGAGGCAGGCCTGGAATGCCGCCTCGAAGATCGGGCCTCCTCCTCCTCGGGCACTGGAGAGAAACAAGGGGATCGGAGCAGAGGAGGAGACCTAGAAGCAGTGGAGGGAGACGCCCGCTTAGCTGGCGGGGCCGAAGCGGAGGCCTCAGCCCGCCACTTGTGGTGCTTCTCCCTCCGTTTCTCCCTCCTGCCCTCCCTGTCCTCCGGTGTTTTAGCGGGAGTTTGAGTCCCAGCCGAAGGAAGCAACCACAGCCTGTGGTAGAGCCACGGGAGCAGCTGAGGCCGGAGCCGAGTCCGGGGATAAAAGTCCCACCAAGACCAGCTTCGACCTCCGCTCTTTCAGTGCCCTGGGATTGAACGCTGCACAAATGGTACAGCCTGAGGCGAGGTGTTCAACCCCAAGGCACCGAACGCACCGAGTGTGGCCATCAGCCGGGGAGAGCTTATGGCCACACTCGGTACATTTAGAAAAAATGGCTTTTGGGGCCCTCAGCCATACTTAAAAGAAAAGGTAGTGTTACACAAACACACAGGCCCCAAAACAACACACACACACTCACTAACTACCAGCGAAGGGAGGGAAAAAACTAATTAAAAGAAAAATATTTTTACACTACAAGAAACCTAACACTTACACACTTTATATTTTTGTAAAGGAAGAAAAAACACACTTAACTGAGAATTACTAGTCGAGCTCAAAGGAATCCAGCTATCCACAAGCGCGACAAACTAAATCCGAGGTCATGGAGGGTTAGCAGGGGATTATGGGTGAGGGGAGGAGCTAGGAGCTTGGATCCATTAGCTTTAAACAAGCTGCCGGCTCGGATCCGATATCGGATCCAAGACCCACAGGTTGCTGACGAACTCCATACTTCAGATAACTTCCCGCAAAAATAAGGGGGATGGCGGGTGGGTAACCTGGACTGCAACAGTGAATACACTCGAACATCAACATTTATGGTAAGTGTACACAACTGTACTATGTTCTTCGTGTTTCACTGTTGCAGTCATTACATTTGGGTTGAGTCCCAAAACTATGGTTGGGGGGTTGGAGCTAAACAGCATTAGGAGCGGCTATGAAGCCCTGCAGAACCGCAGTGGCAAAACCTGCCCTGGATTTAGAGTAAAGAGGCAGATTGTAATGTTTTGTAAAGGTATGCACTGAACTCAAAGTAGCAGCCTCTAAAATGCCTTTGGTTGGTACTCCACTGAGAAAGGCTGCAGAAGTGGCTGCAGCTCTGGTTGAATGTGGCCTAATGCCCTTAGGCACTAGTTTGCCATGCTGTAGCAGAATCGAATGAAGTGACCTATCCATTTGAAATAGTCTGCTTGGAGATGGCCTTTCCTTGTGATGCTGTGGCATATGCCACTAGTAATTGTTCTGACCTTCTGAACACTTCAGTTTTGTCCAAGTAGAATCTAAGTTGCCTGTGTATGTCCAAAGAATGCAGAATTTTCTCCCCCTTGTTCTGTGGATTTGGATAAAAAGTTGGCAAATTAACTGTTTGGTCAAGGGCTACACTGGATACCAACTTAGGCATAAATGTAGGGTTTGTTCTCAGAGAGACCATGTCTGGATAAAAAATGATAAAGGGTTCCACAGCCATGAGAGCCTGTAGCTCTGAAACTCGTCTTGCAGAAGTTATTGCTAGGAGCAGAGCTGTTTTCCAAGATAAGAACTTTATATCCGCAGTAGCAGCTGCCTCTAAAGGAGGTAAGGTGAGTTTTTCCAAGACATAATTAAGGTCCCATGCAGGTGTTGGCGTTCTCCTTGGAGGCCTTAAGTTTTTGGCTCCCCTGAGGTACTGCCTTAATAAAGGATGAGAAGAGAGTGGCGGCTCTGTATTGTAATGAGCCAAAATGGCACAGGCATGGATTTTAATTGATGAAAAAGATAGACCTTTGCCCAGCATCTCAGTTAAGTAATGTAAAATCTGAGGAATATTTGGAACAGCTGTATCTGTTCCTTGAGCTTGGTTCCAAGTGCAAAATCTTTTCCATTTCACAGCATAGGACTTTCTAGTACTAGGCCTTCTGGCTTCTAAAATGACATCCATCACAGCTTTACTGAGAGGTGTGGTTTGTATGGCTACATTAACCGCCATGCTGCTAGGTTTAGGGTCCTGAGTTCGCTGTGCAGAATCCGATTGTTTTGCTGAGACAGTAGATGAGGTATCTGATGTAAGGTCCAGGCTGGGCATAGGGACAAGTTCCTTGAGATTGGATACCAGTACTGGCGTGGCCAGTCTGGGGCAATCAGAATCATTTTTGGTTTCTCCTGTCTGACCTTTAGGAGTACCTTGGGGAGAAGAGGCAGTGGAGGAAAGGCATATAATGACAGGTTTGTCCAGTTGAACGATAAGGTATCCACTTTCCAAGCTTGTCTGTGATAAGTCCTTGTGCAGAATCTTTTTAGCTGATTGTTTTGAGGGAAGGCATATAGATCTATGTCCGTGCGTCCCCATTTCTTTGTTATCATGCTGAAGACTTGTGGATCCAGGTGCCACTCGTGGGGATCCATGAGGTTTCTGCTTAGTTCATCTGCCAGAGTACTGTCCTTTCCTTGCAGGAATTGTGCCTGCAGATGAACTTGGTAAGTCAATGCTGTGTCCCATAAAGCCATGGCTTGTCTGCACAGGGGATAAGAATGAGTGCCCCCCTGCTTATGTACCACATGACTGTGGTGTTGTCTATCAGTAGTTGTCCCGGATGAAGTAGGTCCTTGAGGGCTGTCAGGGCATTTTGAACAGCTAGCATCTCTCTGATTGATATGTAGATGCTTTTGCTTTGAGGACCAGGTGCCCTGAATGCCTCTTCCTGTCATGTGTGCCCCCCTCAGGCATAATCTGTAGCATCCGTCGTTAGGCTCTGCCTAGCTGGGGGTAGTGAGAACGGTTGTCCCTTGTTTTGGTGACAAGCCTTTGTCCATCGAAATTCCTGGTGCAGGCAGGGAATTAGAGTAATCATTGTTTCCAGACTGTGGCAATGTTGTGTCCAGACACTTTTTAGGTACCATTGAATTTTCCTCATATGCAGTCTTGCATATGGAAATAGTAAGATGCAGGATACCATGAAGCCCAAAGCCTGCAGAATTTTTCTTGCAGATAACTGGGCCTTTGTTGCCATTTCCTTGAAATGGTCAGTTGTCTTTGTCTGGAGTGAGATAAGCCATCTGGGCAGTTGTATTTAAGCGTGCACCCAGGAATATTATCTCTTGAGAGGGTGCTAGTTTTGATTTCTTTTTGATGACTGTGTACCCTAGGCATGTTAAAAGTCTTATCACAAACGTCAGATGCTGTAGTAGAATGTCCTTGTTCTCTGCTTGTATGAGGCAGTCGTCCAAGTAAGGATATATTTGCATTCCTCTTTCTCTGCAGTAAGCAATTACTGGTGCCAAGCACTTTGTGAAGACCCTGGGCGCAGTAGATAAGCCAAAGGGCAGTGCAGAGAACTGGTAACGCTATGAACCAGCCTTGAATCTGAGGTATCTTCTGCATGATTGTCTGATTGGGACATGCAGGTATGCCTCTTTTAGGTCTAAAGTCACGAGCCAAGCCTTGCTGCCCAGCATGGGCAGAAGCTGTTGTCAGGTCAACATCTTGAATTTTGGTATATCCAGTAAAGTGTTTATAATAGATAGTTCCAATACTGGTCTCCATTGCTTTGTTCTTTCTGGGTACCAAGAACAGTTTTGATTAAAATCCTAGTCCCTGCTCTTGCTGTGGTACTTGTTGAATAGCCCTCATGTCCATGAGAGCTGCAACTTGTTTTTGAGCCTCTGCCCATTGATTTTTTGGCAGGTCTGGCCAACTGTTTGCCCTTGGCAGGGTATGGAAGAGAAACTTGTAGCCTTGTGACACTGTCTAGAACCCATTTGTCCCAGGTTATAATGTGCCAATTTTGAGAAAAAAGTGCTAGTTTTCCCCCTAAGGGTGCAGCCAGAAGATAAATGCTTGGTGCAGGCAGGGGGAAGTCATTGGGGCCGTTTCCTGTATGATTGTGCTTTGTCTTCTCCACCTTTGGAGGTAGAAGCACTCCACTACTCACGCCTGTAGGATCCTTGCGGCTGTGATCTGCCTATAGGGCGTCTGGATCTGCCCCTTTGAGGTCTGTGAGACTGGAAAGGACCAATTCTTTGTAAGCTACTGTCTGCTAAATCTAGGTGGCTGTACCTGTAAAAAATCCTTGACCGTTTGCATAGATTTAGCTTTATCCTCCATTTTCTTTGACACCTCGTCTTCCTTAACACCAAACAAGGTATGCTGTAAAGGAGCATCTAATCATTTTGCTTTAACATGGTCAGGCAGAGTTTTTGTTCCCTTAACCAAGCTTGCCTCCTAATGACAGAACCTGTAACAGTGGCCCTGCAGGAGGCCTCCACAGAATCAAACCCACATTGCAAAGTATGCTTTCCAACTTGTTCAGCTGCATGCAATAAATCCTGCATTTCTTTGTTTTCTGCACAATCAGAATTTGCCATTACTTTCTGTTTAAGCAGTGTCATGATATATTGCTGATATTTGAGCATGTGAAACTGGCAATTTAAGGCCCTTATAGCCAAAGTAGCAGCTGTGTAAATCTCTTTTCCCCATCTATCCAGTGCCCTAGAATCCCTTGCCAGAGGGGGTAGGGTTTTTGCAACAGAAGCCTTGACCCCTTTTGGACCCTGAGAAATAGTTTCTGGGTCTGCAGTAGGGTTTTTGAAAAGGAATTTATGAGAGTCGGGGACCCTGTAGTATTTGTCCGGCTTAACAGGAGCTGGAGGTAGAGTCCGGGGTTAAACTAGACTCCGAAAACCCATCGACAATGTCAAACACAGGTGAAATAGCTAGAGGCCTGTTTTGAGGTAGTAAAAGGAAGTCTCGGAGCCTTTTCTTAGATTCTGAAAAGTCTTGGCTCTCCCAGTGGAAGTTCTCCCTCATAGTATGCAAGGTTTCCCCAAAAGAGTAGTCCTCAGGAGAAGCTGAAGGAATGGATTCTTCAGCATCAGAATCCTCATAGGGGAGAGAACATTCCTGAACAGAAGAGGAATCAGAAGAAATGGAAACCTGATCTGAAGATTCACAGTCTGTCTCTTGCCTAGGCCTCTTATCAGGAGGGGGATGGGAACCCCTGATCACGGTAATTAGGTCTTCGGCTATTTTGAGCATCTGTTTTTTGGGCATGGAGGCCTGTCCTTGTGGCTGGTGAACTTGTTTCTTTGCTTTTAAAAGTGTTTTAGTCTTTGAAGTCGGCTTTATATTTAATTGTTTAGGTCTGAATACACCCTCAGAAGCCAATGCCTGCTCAGCGGCACTGGACCCATCTGAGGAAATAATCTCAGAGGCTCCAATACCTTGAGTTTCCAGTGGCCTGGCCGACTCCACGTGGGAGTCGGGGGTGGCCTGCAACTCTAAAGTAGCAAGCGTCAGGGGCTCTGAAAGCGCCTCACTGAGAACCGGCAAACCAGCGACTTGCTTAGAAGCTTCGTAGTCGGTTTTGGACCTCGGTTGCCTGTCTTTTTCTTTGCGTTTTTTTGTGAACTCCAGTAGTCCGATAGCTATCAGACGACATTGTATAATTAAATCTTCGCCCAAAATAGCTTAATGCAAAATCGCACCAATGCTTAATAGTGCATTAGTTAAATCTAGCACAAAACCAACAACTAGCAACGTTGTGGTAAGGGCCAAGGCAAGGAATACATTAAGAATGAAAGTCCTTATGAGGCATTTGCTTCAGACAATAAAAACAATTAACTTTTTCTGACATTGGTCTGGAGCAAGAAAAAAAGTTCCCCCAACGGGGTACTTGGCTTTTAACGAAGACATCGGATCTGAAACTCGAACACGAAAATCTCAGGAGTCGGCCGACCGGCACTTGCCAACTGCTTCTGCTTCGGGCACTGTGCGGCAAGAAAGACTGAAGAAAATGACGTCTGCTGCATCTTTTATACCCCTGACGACCTGACATCAGGGAAGAAGCGACAGCAACAGACGCAGGAACCAAGACTTTGGAATTCAGGCCGACTGAGGGCAAACTGCCAGCAGGATAACAAAAATGTAATGACTGCAACAGTGAAACACGAACATCTGGCAGTTTAAAGCCCTAATGGACAAGGTTGCAAAAGTGTAAACCTTCTTACCTCATCTATTCAGCGCCCTGGAGTCTCTATCAGAGGAGGTAGGATTTTTAGCAGTAGAAGCGTTAATGCCCTTGAGTCCCTGTGAAATAGTTTCCGAATCCGCAATAGGATTTTTAAAAAGGAACTTGTGTGACTCAGGAACCCTGTAATATCTGTCAGGTTTTCTGGGAACAGGAAGCAAAGAATCAGGGGCCAAACTAAATTCTGAAAAAGCATAAACAACAATGTCTAGTACAGAAGATATAGCTAAAGGCCTATGCTGAGGCAGGAATAGGAAATCCCTAAGCCTCATTTTTGAATCAGAAAAATCCTGGCTTTCCCAGTGGAAATGCTCCCTTACAGTATTGTAAGGGCTCGCCAAAATAAAAATCCTCTGGAGGGGAAGCAGAGGGAATAGAGTCCTCTGCATCAGAATCCTCATAAGTAGATAAGGGCAAATCCAGATCATCAGAAAAATCAGAAACCGGGTCAGAGGATTCATAAACAACTTCAGTCCTAGCTCTCTTAGAAGGGGGAGGCTGGCTTCCCCTAATTAAGAGTTATAAGATCTTCAGCCATTCTTATTTGTTTTTTAGGTATAGAGGCCTGAGCATGGGTGTCGGTTTCTTAAGCATGGTTTGAGATTTTGGCCTAAATGAAGGAGGTGTCTGTTTAATATGCAAGTCTGTAGGCCTGAACACACCCTCAGAAGCCGATGCCTGCACAGCAGCTCCAGACCCATCCAAGGTAGACATCCGCAGGTTCTACAGTTGAAGCATCTCGCGGCATACCAGACACCGAATGGGTCTCAGGAGAGGCCTGCGAGTCAGAAGTAGCAAGTATCAGGGGCTGCAAAAGCGCCTCACTGAGTACCGGAGAACTGGCGACTGGCTTAGGAGAAGTATAGTCAGCAGCTTTGGACCTCTGCGGCCTGTATCGGTCTATCTCTGTTTTTTTAGAATCCCGGTAGTCAGATGGCTTATCGACATTTATGGAAAATTAAACAGAGAACCGAAATATTTAGAGGCGAAAATATACCGACGGATAGTGCGCGGATTAAATAAAGCACAAAACCAACAGCAAGGTATGTCGTGGTCAGGGCCTAGGCAAGGAATACAGTACGAATGAAAATCTTTGTGAGGTATTTGCTTTCCAAAAGTAATGCAATTATTAACATTTACTGACATAGGTAAGGAGCAAAAAAAAGTTTCCCCAATGGGGTACTTAGCTTTAGTTCAAGACTTCAGTTCTGAAACTCGAAAAAGTACAGTTGTGTACCTACCATAAATGTAGATGTTAGAGTGTATTCACTGTTGCAGTCATTACACTTGGGTTATCCCGCTGGCAGGTGACCCACAGTCGGCCCGAGTTCCAGTCTTGGTCCGGCGTCTGTTGCGGTCGCCTCTTCCTTGACATCAGTGCGCCAGGGGTATAAAAGTTGCAACCGATGCCACTTCAGTTTTTCTTGCCCCAGATGTCAGGTGCCCCCAGATATGAAGGCTGAAAAGATAAAAATATGGCAAACAACCATGCATATATTACTATAAACATTTCCTTCATCTAAAAGCAAATACACCACATAGATTGTATAGAGCTGAGAAGTACAGAATAGTCCCAGCAAAGAGGGGGATGGTGGGTGGGTAACCAGGACTGCAACAGTGAATACACTAACATCTACATTTATGGTAGGTACACAACTGTACTATGTTAGTGTTTCACTGTTGCAGTCATTACACTTGCGTAAAATCCCAAAGCAGAGGTTGGGTGGCTGGGTCTAGATTGGATATGGCGAGGTTAACAAGCCCTGCAGAACTGCAGCGGCAAAGCCTGCTCTGGATTTGGAGTAGAGAGGTAGGTGGTAGTGCTTCGTTAGTGTGCACTGAGCTCCAGGTTGCAGCTTCTAATGTCTTTGGTTGGTACCCCTCTGAGGAAAGCTGCTGAAGTGGCTGCTGCCTGCTGCTCTGGTAGAATGAAGCCTAATGCCCTTAGGCACAGATTTGCCATGTTGTGCATAACAGAAGCGGATGCAGTGTCCTATCCATTTGGAGACGGTCTGCTTTGTAATAGGTTTTCCTTGTGATCCTGCAGCATATGCTACAAACAGTTGCTCAGTTTTTCTGAAAGCTTTTTTTTGTCCAAGTAAAATCGTAGCTGCCTGTGTATATCCAAAGCGTGCAGAAGTCTTTCCCCTTTATTCAGGGGATTTGGGTAGGAAGTAGGCAAATTAATGGTTTGGTTTAAGGCCACACTGGAGACCACTTTTGGCATGAATGTTGGGTTCGTCCTTAGAGAAACCCTGTCCTGGTGAAAAATGAGTTAAGGTTCCACAGCCATCAATGGCTGTAACTCTGAGACTCTTCTTGCTGAAGTTATTGCTAGGATCAGAGCAGTTTTCCATGACAAGAATTTTAGATCAGCTGTGCTGGCTGGTTCAAATGGAGACAGTGTTAGTTTTTCTAAAACAAAATTGAGGTCCCAAGTAGGTACCGTTGCTCTCCTAGGGGGTCTTTTATTCTTTGCCCCTCTGAGGTACTGTAGTAGTAGAGGATGTGAAAAAAAGGAGGATCCGTATTGTAATGAGCTGAAATGGCAAAAGCATGGATTTTAACAGATGAAAAAGATAGGCCTTTGTCCATCAGTCAGGTATTGCAAAATCTGAGGTACATTAGGGACCAGTGGGTCGAGCCCTTGTGCTAGTTCCAAGCTCAGAATCTCTTCCATTTTTCTGCATAAGATTTCCTAGTGCTGGGTCTCCTGGCTTCCAAAATTAAGTCCATAGCAGCTTTAGAGAGAGGTGCAGTCTGAGTGGCTACATTATCTGCCATGCTGCCAGGTTTAAGGTTCTGAGTTGACTGTGCAGAATCTGATTGTTTTGCTGTGTCAGAAGACGAGGGATTTGAGGTAGAGGCCAAGGTGGGCCTTGGAACAAAGCCTTTAGTATTGGGTACCAGTGCTGGCGTGGCCAGTCTGGTGCAATCAGGATCATTTTGGCATGTCTTGTCTGACTTTTAGAAGCACCTTGGTGAGAAGGGGCATCGGAGGGGAAGGCAAAGACTGTCAGGTTTTTCCAGCTGAAAGATAGAGCATCCACTTTCCATGCTTGAGTGATAAGCCCTTGGGCAAAATTTCTGTATCTGGCAATTGTGAGGGGAGGCAAAAAGATCTATGTCTGGGCGTCCCCATTCCCTTATGTTGAACACTTGTGGATTTAGCTTCCATTCGTGAGGATATATAATTGTCCTGGATGTATTAGGTCCTTGAAGGCTGTCAGGGCATTCTGTACAGCTAGCATCTCTTTTTGATTGATGTGAAGATGCATTTGTTCCTTGGGCCACGTACCCTGAATACATTTTCCTGCCAGATGTGCTCCCCAGGCATAATCCGATGCATCCGTTGTTATTGTCTGCCTGGCTGTAGGAAAGGTGAAAGGCTGTCCCTTGTTGTGGTGACAGGCCTGGGGCCACCATCGAAACTCCGGTTGTAGGCAGGGAATCAAGATTATGATTGTCTCTAGGCTGTGACAATGCCGAGTCCAAACACTTTTTAGATACCATTGTAGTCTCCTCATACGCAGTTTGGCATATGGAATTAGTAGAAAGCAAGATGCCATGAAACCCAGGGCCTGCAGAATTTTTCTTGCAGGGAGATGGGTCTCTGTTGCCATCATTTGAAAGTAATGAGGAAGTTACCTTTGTCTGGTGTGAGATAAGCCATCTGGGCAGTTGTATTTAAGCTTGCACCCAGGAATATTATCTCTTGAGAGGGCACTAGTTTTGATTTCTTTTCGTTTACTGTGTACCCTAGGCAAATTAGCAATCTTTTTACAAATGCCAGGTGCTTTAGAAGAATATCCTTGCTCTCTGCTTGAATAAGGCAGTCGTCCAAGTTGGGATATATTTGAATCCCTTTTTGTCTGCAAAATGCAATTACTGGTGCCAGGCATTTTGTGAAGACCCTGGGCGCAGTAGATAAGCCAAAGGGCAGTGCAGAGAATTGGTAATGCATTGAGCCTGCTATAAATCTGAGGTTATCTTCTGCACGATTGTCTGATTGGGACGTGCAGGTATGCCTCCTTGAGATCCAAAGTAACTAGCCAAGCCTCCTTACCAAGCATGGGCAGAAGTTGTTGTAGTGTTAACATTTTGAATTTTGGAACATCCAGGAAAGTATTTAGGATTGACAGGTCCAGTATTAGTCTCCAGGATTTGTTTTTTTCTGGGTACTAAGAAAAGTTGTGAGTAAAATCCTTGGCCCTGTTCTTCTTGTGGAACTTTTTGAATAGCTCCCATATATCCATAAGAGCAGCAATCTGTTTTTGTGCCTCTGCCCATTGGTTTTGTGGCAGGTTTGGCATACCTTTTGGTTTTGGAAGCGTGTGGAAGTGGAACCTGTACCCTTGAGAAACTACATTCAGCACCCATTGGTCTTGGGTGATCATGTGCCAATTTTTTGAGAAAAGTGCTAGCTTCCCCCTTAGGGGTGCTGTCAACTGGTAAGAGCTTGGCATTTGTAGAGGGAAGTCATTGTGACTGTTTCCTATAAGGTTGTGATTTGTCTTCTCCTCCTTTGGGGGCTGAAGCACCCCATTGTTTAGGTCTGTAGGAGCCTTGGGGCCGAGATCTGCCTCTTGGGCATCTGTATCGGCCTCTTTTTGGCCTGACACTGGAAAGGACCAATTTTTTGAAGGCCAGTTTCTGCTAAATCTAGGTGGTTGAACCTGTAAGAAATCTTTCACAGTTTGCATTGACTTTTCTATATCATCCATTTTCTTTAACACCTCTTCTGCCTTAACACCAAACAAAGTATCATGCTGTAAAGGAGCATCCAATAATATTACTTCAACATGGTCAGGTAAACTTTGTTCTTTCAGCCAAGCATGTCTTCGAATAACTGAGCCTGTAACTGTGGCTCTACAAGAAGCCTCTAAAGAATCAAAACCACATTGCAGAGTATGCTTTCCCACTTGTTCAACTGCATGCAATAAATCCTGCATTTCTTTACTGTCAAGACTTTCTATATGTGTAACCATTTTCTGCTTTAACAATGGCATGAGATACTGTTGATATTTAACCATGTGAAACTGACAATTTAAAGCTCTTACAGCTAAAGTAGCAGAAGTGTAAACTTTTCCCCCATCTGTCCAGAGCTCTGGAATCCCTATCTGAGGGGACAGGATTTTTGGCAGTGGAAGCTTTAACCCCTTTAGGACCCTGAAAAATTGTTTCTGGGTCTGCAGCAGGGTTTTTGTAAAGACATTTATGAGAGTCAGGGACCCTGTAATACCTGTCGGGCTTTACTGGTGCAGGGGGTAAAGAATCTGGAGACAAACTGGATTTAGAAAAAACATCTACAATATCAAGCAAAAGGGGGGCAGCTAGGGGCCTGTGCTGAGGCAATAAAAGGAAATCTGAGCCTTTTCTTGGA
Organism: Protopterus annectens; assembly: GCF_019279795.1. NCBI lineage: Eukaryota > Metazoa > Chordata > Ceratodontiformes > Protopteridae > Protopterus > Protopterus annectens. Next base: position 419,413,091 of record NC_056747.1, on the reverse strand, counting down.
TTCTGAGTAATCCTGGCTCTCCCAATGGAAATGCTCCCTCAAGGTGTGCAGGGTTTCCCCAAGAGAGTAATCCTCAGGCGGTGAGGCTGAAGGAATGGACTCAGAGTCCTCATAGGGAGGGGAGAGAATAGCCCTGGTGAGAAGAATCAGAGGAAATGGAAACCTGATCAGAGGAATCAGTGTCTTGCCTAGGCCTTTTGTCAGGAGAGGGATGGGAGCCCCTGATTAAAGTAATAAGGTCTTCGGCCATTTTAAGTATCTGTTTCTTTGGCAAGGATGACTGTTCTGGAGAATGCTGCACTTGTTTCCTTGTCTAATGGCGTTTTTGACTTTGTCTTTGCTGCTGTAGTAGCTTTAACTGTAAGCTGTGAAGGTCTGAAAACACCCTCAGAAGCCGGTGCCTGCTCAGTGGCTCCGGAACCATCTGAGGGCATAGTTTCTGTAGACCCAACACACCTTGAGGCTCCAGAGGCCTAGGCACCTCCACGTGGGAATCTGACGCAGACTGTGGTTCTGATGTAGCAGGTGTCAGGGGCTGCAAAAGCGCCTCACTGAAAACCGGCATACCGGCGACTGACCTAGAAGAGGCTTCGTCGTCAGTTCTGGGCCTCGGATGCCTTTCCTTCTTTATCTTTGCGTTTTTTTATGCATTCCAGTCGGTTGTTCTGACGGCATTGCATAATTAAACCTTCGCCCAAAGTAATGGCGAGCAAAATCAAACAGACATTTAATAGTGCGTTTGTTAAATCTAGCACAAAACAGACTAGTGATGTCGTGATCTGGGCCTAGGCATGGAATACAGTAAGAATGAAAATCCTTATGAGGTATTTGCTTCCCACAAGAAATACAATTATTAACTTTTTCTGACATCAGTCTGAGGCAAGAAAAAATTTTCCCCAACGGGGTACTTAGTTTTATTGAAGACTAAGGTTCTGAAATCGAATTTGAAATCTCAGGAGTCTGCTGACCGGCACTTACGAACTGCTTTTGCTTCGGGCACTGCGGGGCAAGAAAGACTGAAGAAAATGGCGTTGGCTGCTACTTATATACCCCTGGCGCACTGACGTCAGGGGAGAGGCGACAGCAACAGACACTGGACCAAGACTTTGGAACTCAGGCTGATTGCGGGCCCGCCTGACGGCAGGATAACCCAAGTGTACTGACTGCAGCAGTGAAACAAGATGATCTGGGCTCTGCCTGTGAATCTGTGCCTGCAGTCACACATGCCTCTGGGTTGACTAACATTGAGAAATAATGTCCGACGGAGGTGCAGCAGAAGCCACAGGCTGAAGTTTCTTGGTCTTGTGCTTCACCACCTCAGCAATGGACCATGCGGTACCTTCCACACACTAAGCTAACTCCTCAAGCTGTTGGTTCTCTAAATAGATAGCAAGAGAAGAGAGCTTGCTTCGAAGAGTCTTAGATATGAAGGACTAGCAAATGCTGCAGGACTTATGGTCATGGCTAAGCCTTAAACAAAACAGGCACTTTAGGACTGTCCTTATGTAAAACGCGTCTTCCACACTGGCACTTGCCTTTCTTGGATGACATAACTAAATCACTAACAGAGAAAATTTTCCCCAACGGAGCACTTAACTGAAAAAAACTGAAGTTGCATCACTGAAACGATCAGACCAACGGTTATAATGGCGTTCTGACTGGCGGCAGAAAAATTATGAGAATGGTACATACATCGTTTTTATGACCTACGTCCAACTGCAGCCTACATGTGACGTACAGCATACAACTGAGTAATGTAAGACTTTTGTATACTGGTTACTTCGGGTCACCTTCTGGCAGGAGATCCCTCAGGTTAAGAAAACTGCAGCAAGTGAACAGAAGGACATTTTACAGTACCATTCCATTTACTAGTTCATACAAAAACAGGGAGATTGTTAAAGATTGGAGACATGCGCTTACTAAAACTGTCTAAGGGAAACGGGAGTAGGACAGTCATACAGACCCTTAAGCCTACTTTCATGTTGTGTAAAAATGGAGACTGCAATCCTAGACAAGTTATTCAGAATTGGATAGGTTGGGACTTGAAACCATACATCAGCATGAATATTGCTGAAAATAGATCCATTACCACCTGTAACATGATGTTCTATAAAAACTATGAATGAAATATTGTGAGGCAATTTAAATAGATTAAACATCCGCATTTGATAGTCATACATAAACACTGACCAATAAATTAGAAGTAGGTACTGATGTACTCAAGATGGATAGCTGCATGGCTTACAAACATGACATGGTAAGTATACAACTAGTCAAGTGAAATCACAGTTTAGTACTGAAATGGTCCTGTATGAAGATAGATCTGATAGATTACCCTTATTAGGCATTATAGCTACCACTGCTTTCTTCCAGGAAAGTGGTACCTCTCAAAATACTGTTAAACAAATTAAGATTAAGACCAGCTACAGAATTGTTACACAGCATACATGGTATTTGCTAGAAAAAACCCTCATAATATTCAATTTTCTTTTTCATTTATTTGACCAATTAAAACTTACTAAATCCATCTGTCTTTAAAATCCAGTAATTCCCCCATGCAAGAATGGGAAAAAGTGCTTTCATGCTTTTTAACCAGTTTAATACACTGCAGTGCCTACATTTCATAAAAATGAATGAGAAAAGGAGAAAACAGCAGCACCTGTTTAGAACAATCCGTTACACTCAAATTGTTGTTTGCCTTTCGGCTTTTTCCCGGTAAGGGGTCGCCACAGCGGAACTCCGGTCCGCTGATTGGCAGTAGACTTCTACGCAACACCGAGGTGCCAGCTCGACATCCAACCTTCAAAGGCACGCCCATTTACGGACGCATGTCTTTCAAATGCTACCCAACCACGGGGAGGACATGTTGACTCCACACAGAAAGCACTCCCCAAGCCAAGCCAAAAATCAAATGGGAGAACCTCTTGCTGTGAGGTAACAATGCTACCGATGTACCACCGTGGAATACATAATCCGTTACACTCAAATAACGAAAAAAAACACCTTATAGCATACAAAGAAAACCACACACCACAAAATTGGTACTGTTTAAAATCTGTACAGTTAAATTTCTCCTTCCTCTTCCCCAAAGCACTTTTCCCGACATGAACAACATGAATTAGGGCATATTCTTTTAGAGTCCACACAACCCCAACAAATTCTGGTAAAGTCCAACATTTCCAGATTCTTTTTCTATCATATTTCAAATTACTGCATTGCAATTCCATATTAAGATACTGGTTTTATTACTGTTAGTCTCTGAAATATTGTCTCTGCTTCACTTCCAACACACTGTTGTTCTCCTAGTTAGCACTTGTGCTCCCTTCCCTATCCTCAACATTTTTCACTGAAACTTTTGAAAGGTTTCAGAGGTAGTCCTGCTATGGTCCATTACCAGAAGAACAAGAAGCAAAATCTATTTCAGTTTACTTTTTTGTTGGACAAACTTTTGTATTTCCTCCTTAGCACATACTTAATCAAAATTATTTTGTCCCTCCAGGGAAGACTATAAAGACAGCTGGGTAGAGCAGTTTGAATCTAATCTGTATCTCGACATTCCCTGAATAGTGGAATAAACTTGCTCCTGTTCTGTCTGGTGTACAATGAGTAATTCCCCACAAACTCTGCTCCCACTTTTAGTACTTTGTCCTTATGCCACAATTTTGTTAGAATCCACTCCTTCTGCTGGCAGGATTGCATCTCTACTATTAAAGAGATAGGTTGCTGTCTTACACCCTTGGAGCATACACATGATGTGCCCCTTCAACTAACTCCTGCTGTCTAATACCAGTACAGTTGCTTATTTGAGCTTTCATAAAATTAATGCAGTCTGTTCCTGCTAGCCTCTCTGGTATAGCGGAAAATCTCGGGTTTTCCCTATGTGCTCAGTCCTCTTTTTTAAACATCTTTTCCTGAGCAGTCTTCATATTCATCCAGCCTTTTCTTCATTTTGACCTCTGATTTTTGCAGCTTTATCATCTCATTTGAAAATCTGTTTAAACAGCCTTTTACTGTTTCTGTTGATATACTCCCATCAATGTTTTATTTAATTTAAAGTCTTTATGAAGTTGTCTTATATTTTCCTCTAGGTTACTGTAACTCATGTCTGAAGGTTACAGTGCTTTTTGCTGAACAGCTGCAGAATTTTCCCCAGTCAGTGTTTCTTCCTTACCTTATGCAGCTGATTTTTTTTTTCAGGGCTTCTGTATTTCCTTATTGTCTGGCATCCAGGCAGTGCACTTACTAGGCAGCTACTAAAATTTACCCATAAACATTTTTCACACTGGGAGAGCTAGAAATAAGCAGTTACTCAATGTGCAGCCATCTTCAAGAACCATGGTAATGAGAACAAAATTAGAGAAAAATCAAAATGGGAAGAGGCCAAGAAGACATTTGGATTGCAGGCCATCAGGGAGAGAAAGTACAGAAAGAGGGGAATCGAATGAAACACCTGCAGTGGTTCAATTTTTAATTGAATCCAGAACAGAAGCTACTGTAAAAGGGTTAATTACTAGGGCATTGCAAGATAAATACAGGAATCTATCAGAAGAGGTCAGAAAAGAATGGGAAGAGATAATATATACAATCCACAAAAAAAAAAAAACAATGGGAGGGCATAAGTAAGGCTCCCAAATATGCAACAAAATCTAGAAATTTTAGGACTTTTGCCTGGAAGCATCTGCATACAGACTTATACTCCAAGCAGACTCCAAAGTATTTTTCCCAGGTTGATGATAAATGCTGGAGGTGTGATGAGGGAAAAAAGGAGGCAATTGGGAACATACATTTTGGGAGTGTAATGAGTAGGCATATTTTAAAAATTCCATACAGAAGACTCCAACAGGAATACACAAGCAAATAAATTATTTTTTTCAGCTGGGACACAGGATATTAATTATCTAGACATACAGTAAGGCTTTAAGTTTAATTTGTGTGGCTACCAAAATACCAATTACTATAAAATGGAAATCAAAATTTAAACTACACTTCAAACAGTGAACACTGGAAAAGAGTAAAACAGGAAATGGGATATTTAAGGTACAAGTAAACTACATAGGAAAAATGGTAACTGTGGGAATACAAATACATGTAGAAAAATGTTTTTGGAGTAATGAGGTTTAAGAAGAAGCGGGAACCAGATTTATGTAATGTTTTCATTACAGGATATACAATAAATGTGATTTATACGGTTTGTAAATAAACAGTTGTGTAAAATCTTACAATAACTACAGATGTCCTTCTCTTCCATGCTACAGTATTTCTTCTCTCTTGCTACCCAAACGTCCGGCCAGTATACAAAAGCTTGTAGTTACTGCTAGGTATTTGGAACGTCTGATGTTGGCCTAGGGAACTTGGTCCATAAAAGTGAAGTTTGCATATACTAGACCTCAGAACCGATTGCCCCCCAGCTGGACCCCAGTCCAAGAAAACTGTGCAAGTCCAATGCCATCGAGTAAAGGGAAGAACAGGGGAAGGAATTCTGCAACATGGAAGAGGACATCTATGGTTATGGTTAAGAATTTACACTATTCTTTGTCCTTCTATTCTCATGTTGCAGTATTCTCAACACTTGGGCGAGTGTCAAAGCTCACTGAGAAGAGGGTAGTGGCTTGGAAATACAATCTATAAATCCATGAAAGATTGCCCTGGCAAATCCAGCCCTGGATATGGAAATGTTGTCCAATTTGTAATGCTTGGTAAATGTGTGAAAAGAGGTTCATGAAGCTGCCTCTAAAACTGGGGCAGTGTCCAAACCATTAAAAGAAAGCTGCAGATGAAGCCATAACCCTGGTGGAGTGTGTTTTGATTTTTGACCCCACGGATTTCCTATGGTATGCAAAGAAGGAAATTGCTCTGAAAATCCAAGCTGAAACTGTCTGCTTTGTCACAGCATTCCCCAGGCCTCTGGGATGAAAGGAAACAATTAGTCCGATTTTCTGATATGTTTGGTTTTGTCCAGGTAGAACCCAAGCTGTCTATGCACTTCAAGGGAATGCAAGACTCTTACTGTCATCTTGAGGGTGAGCAAAAAAAGGTGGGGAGGTGAATGGCTTGGTTTAAGGATAGTTCATGGACCACCTTGGTCATGAAGAAAGGGCTGATTCCAAGGCTCACCCTGTCCTTGTGAAAGATGAGGAAAGGAGGGATGGCCATGAGGGCCTAACTCTGACGCTCCTAGATGAAGTCAGGGGAAAGAATAGTTGTGTAAAATCTTATCATAGATGCCCCTCTCTTCCATGTTGCAGTATTCTTAGTGTGGGATTCCCTGCCTAAGGCGACTAGAACGCCGGCTCCTATACAAAAGCTTAAGCCTGGTTGCTGTAAGTGCGTGGGACATCACACGTATGGCCACAAACCAGGACCTTAAATGTGACGTCCACACGTACAGACCTCAGAACTTGAAGGCCAGACAGTCCCAAAGAGTAACAAGTGATGTCAGCCAGAAGTGTCATAGCTGGCTAGTCTGATCTTGGTCCAGCGTAGAGCTTCCTAGTGCCAAGAGATAAGCCCATAAGCCAAAGAAAAAGTACAGGGGGTTGGAGGGAAGGAATACTGCAACATGGAAGAGGACATATATGGTTATGGTAAGATTTTACACAACTACTCTAGGTCCTTCTATTCCTATGTTGCAGTATTCTTAGTGTGGGAGAATACCAAAGCTTAAATAGAGGGAAGGGTGGAGGAAGAGGTGGAAGATTCCAGAAAGCCCTGCAGGATTGCTCTAGCAAAACCTGCCCAAGCTCTGGAGACAGTCCAATTTGTAGTGTTTGGTGAAGGTGTGAACTGTGGACCAGGTGGCTGCTTCCAGAAAGGATGCTGTGTCCAGCCCTTTGAGGAAGGCTTTGGAAGTAGCCATGCCTCTGGTAGAGTGAGCTTTCACCCCCTGGGGGAAGTGCTTGCCATGGTGTGGGTAGCAGAAGGAAATGGATTTCCTAATCCAACAAGAAACTGTTTGGAGACTGCCTTGCCCAGAGCCCTGAGGTGGAAGGAAACAAATAGTTGGCTAAATTTTCTAAAGGACTTAGTTTTGTCTAGGTAGAACCCAAGTTGCCCATGTACATCCAGGGAATGGAGAATCCTCTCACTATTGCTAGTTGGAGAGGAAAGGTATACAGGTGAATGGAGTGGTTTAAGGACAGTTCATTGACCACTTTAGGCATGAAGGAAGTGTTAGTGCATAGGGTCACCCTATCCTGTGGAATGTGGTGCAGGGGGGCATGCCAATTGAACCTGTAACTCTGACTCTCCTAGCGGAAGTTATGGCCACCAGCAGGACAGTCTTCTATGTACACATTTGGTGTGTAGTAGTGCTAGCTGGCTCAAATGGGGCCAGTGTTCGTTTTTGCAGAACGAAGTTTAGGTCCAAGGGTGGTGGGAATTGGTTTTCTAGGTGGTCTGATGTGCAAGACCCCTCTCAGGAAAAGTTTTACATCCAGCCTGGATAGCAAAGAGGAATCTAGAGGTACGCAAGCTGAAATGGCTGAATGGTGGACTTCCACTGAAGAGTAGGAAACGCCATCTCTAATGAGTTCACACAGATGGGCAAGGACTAGGGATGGGTCTTGGCTGGCTGGGTGGGTTCCCTGCCCTTACTTTGACAACCATTTGGAGAATCTCTCCCATTTTGATAAATAGGACTTCCTAGTAGCAGGTTTCCTGGCCTTCCTCAGGACTGTAAGCATGTCCTCCGAGTAGTTGTGTCTGAAAGAGATTAGAAGTTTATCACCCATAGTGTTGGGCCTAACATCTGTTGGTGAGGGTGAACTTTAGAGTTCCCTTTTGTTGCGAGTAGGTCCACCTTGTGGGGTAACTTGTGGTGACTGCCCTTGGCAAATGAGAGAAGTAGGGGGAACCAAGTGCTGCCTTGGCCAGTAGGGAGTCAACAGCAAGATTTTTGGTTTGCCCTTCCTGATTTTCAGTAGGACCTTTTGGATTAGTGGGAAGGGTGGAAAAGTGTATAGAAATAGTCCCTTCCATGGAATGCTGAAGGCATCCACTCTGCAGCCAAGTGGAGGGTGATCCTTGGTGCAGAATTTTGTTCAATTTTCTGTTCTGGGGGGAGGCAAACAGATCCACTTCAGGTGTGCCCCACTGGAGGACAATATCTAGAAAGGTCTACCTGCTCAACATCCACTCGTGCTGTACAGAGGATGTTCTGCTGAGAATATACGCTTGTTTTTTGTCTTGAGAGGGGATGTATGACGCCTGCAGGGTCAAGTTGGGCCTGGAGGCGAGGTCCCAACTTTGTACAGTTATCCTGCATAGGAGGTAAGTTCTGATCACTCCTCGTTTGTTGAGATACCACAATACTGTGGTGGTGTCTGAATATTTGAAGGCGGCCCAGCTGGAGAATAGGAAGAAAAGCCTACAGGGCAAGAAGAACTGCAGTCATTTCCCATACATTGATATGATTCTTTTGAAGGGTTAGATTTCATGCCTCCTGTACCCTGAAACTTTTGAAGGTGGCTCCCCACCTTAGGTCTGCTGCATATGTATACATACGTTGAGGTGGGGATTTGAAGTGGTAGCGCCGAGTTGTGAAGGATTTCTTTAATCTACCACCTTAGTAACGGTTTGAGGCAGGGCAGAATGGGAATTTGTTGCTCTAAGGAGTGCTGGTGTAGTGACCACACATTTTTCAGGTACCACTGGAACTTTCGCATGTGCATTCTTACTAGGGGAAGCATATGGACAATGGCTGGCATCAGCCCCAGGAGTTGCAGGAATTCTTTTGCAGATATCTGAGGAGCTAGTAAAAGGTTTTGGAAGTGACTGTAGAGTGAAAGGACTCTGTCCTGGGAAGGAAAACCTGCATCAAGTCTGTCCTGATCCTGCAGCCCAGAAAAATTTTGTCTTGCTGGTGGAGTAAAGAGGATTTGTTTAAGTTGAGGGTGAAACCCAGGTTTTGTAGAAGGGAGGCGGCGAACCTGAGATGATTTTGGAGTTCTGTTTCTGCTAGTAATGCAGTCTAGGTAGGGACAGATTTGGATACTTTTGGTCCTGCAGTAAAGCAATGGCTGGGGCTAGGCATTTTGTAAATACCCCGGGTGCAGTAGACAAACCAAAAGGAAAGGCTGTAAACTGAAAAAGAGCAGGGTCCAGTAACAAATATTCAGTTGGAAGGTTGTATAGGAATATGGAGATAAGCCTCCTTTAGATTTAGAGTAGCCATGAAGGCCTGGGATGGGATTAAAAGGAGAAGAGTTTGAAGGGGATAGCATCCTGAATGATGGTACTTTTAGAAATCAGTTTAGGAAGGACAAATCTAGTATTGGTCTACAAGGCCCATCTTTTTTGGGGACCATAAAGAGTCTCGAGTAAAATAATTTTCCTTCCTGCCATGAAGGGACAGGATAGTACAGTTGTGTACACTTACCATAAATGTAGATGTTAGAGTGTCTTCACTGTTGCAGTCATGACTGTAGGGTTCTCCCCTGCCAGCAGGCAGTCCTCGGTCGGCCAGAATCCCAAAGTCTGGGTCATGCGTCGGCTGTTCAGCCATGCTCCCTGATGTCAGAGCGCCAGGAGTATAAAGCTGACAGCCAACGCCATGTTCTCCAGTTTTTCTTGCCCCAGATGTCAGGAGTCCCAAAATGAATAAGGTCCCATAACCTTTGCAAATACACCTCAGAAGAATGGAGGAAAAAGGAACCACACAAAAGTAAAAATAAGAGGGGACAGGAGGGAGGGAAACCCAGACTGCAACAGTGAAGACACTAACATCTACATTTATGGTAAGTGTACACAACTGTACTATGTTAATCGTGTTTCACTGTTGCAGTCAAGACTGTAGGGTAGAATCCCAAAGCAGAATGAAAGGGAGGTGATCATAAAGAAGAAGGGGCGGCTAAAAGGCCCTGCAAGACTGCAGAAGCAAAGCCTGCCCTGGACTTAGAGTAGAGAGGTAGATTGTAGTGCTTTGAAAAAGTATGCACTGAACTCCAAGTTGCAGCTTTCAAAATGTCTTTGGTAGGAACTCCCCTGAGGAAGGCAGCGGAAGTGGCAGCAGCTCTGGTGGAATGAGTACGCATACTCCCTGGGATTTGTTTTCCATGGTGTGAATAAAATCTGATTCCATGGGCAATCCATTTAGAAATGGTCTGTTTTGAAATGGCTTTACCTTGGGAACTTGAAGCATAAGAAAACAATTGCTCTAATTTTCTGATGTCCTTGGTTCTGTCCAGGTAAAAACGTAGTTGTCTGTGTACATCCAAGGAATGTAAGATCCTTTCCCTTTATTTTGAGGAGTTAGGAAAAAAGTTGGCAAGTGAATAGTTCGATTTAAAGCCACTTTGGAAACCACCTTAGGCATGAAAGTAGGATTAGTCCTTAAAGACACCCTGTCGATGAAAAATAATGTAAGGTTCTACAGCCATAAGAGCTTGCAACTCTGAAACTCTCCTGGCAGAGGTCAGAGCTAAGAGGATGGCTGTTTTCCCAAGATAAAAACTTGATGTCAGAAGAGGCAGCAGGCTCAAAAGGAGGCAAGGTGAGCTTTTCCAAAACATAGTTGAGATCCCAAGCAGGAATGGGAGGAGATCTAGGAGGTCTTAAGTTCTTAGCTCCTCTGAGAAACTGTCTCATGAGCTGGTGGGAAAAGATTGGAGGATCTGTATTATAATGAGCGGAAATAGCAGAGGCGTGTATCTTAATGGAAGAGAAAGAGAGATCCTTATGCAAGAGATCTGTCAGGTAAAGTAAGATCAAAGGAATGTTAGGAAGAAGAGGATTAGAATCCTGAGTCTGCATCTAGGAACAAAATCTTTTCCATTTTCCTGCATAAGATTTCCTAGTGCTAGGACGTCTGGCTTCTAAAATGACATCCATAACCTGCTTGGGTAGGAGAGACTGTTTCAAAGACCCTGGATTAACCAGGCCGCCAGGCTGAGAGTTCTGACATGGGAGTGAAGAACCTGACCCTGCTGCTGGGACAGAAGGTTCGGAGTTTGTGGTAAAACCCAAGGGGGCTCCAGACATAGGTTTTCCAGAGTTGGGTACCAAAACTGTCGAGGCCAATTTGGGGCCAGCAAGATCATCATCTTGGGCTTGTCCTGTTTGATCTTTAATAATACCCGTGGAAGAAGAGGAAGAGGCAGAAAGGCATATCCCGAGAGGTTTCTCCAACTGAATGATAGTGCATCCACTTTTCAAGCTCGTTCGTGGAAAGTCCTGGTGCAAAAATTCTGTAGTTGATTGAGGTGGGATGCAAAGAGGTCTATGTGAGGACATCCCCAGACTGCTGTTATCCTAAATACTTCGGTGTCCAGCATCCGCTCGTGTGGGTCCGAAAGGTTTCTGCTCAGACAGTCTGCCAGGAAGTTTTGCTTCCCTGGTAGAAACTGAGCTTGAAGGTCCAGACTGCAAGCTACAGCTGTGTTCCATAGATCCATGGCTAGTTTGCAAAGGGGGTAGGAATGAGATCCCCCTTGCTTATGTACCACATAACTGTGGTGTTGTCTGTCCGTATCAGTAGTTGTCCTGGTTGTAGAAGATTCCTGAAAGCCAATAGAGCTTTCTGAACGGCTAACATTTCCTTTAAATTGATATGCAAGTGCTTCTGATCCTTTGCCCAAAGGCCCTGCAGACAGTTGCCCTGAAAATGGGCTCTCCATGCATAATCTGAGGCGCCCGTAGTTGGTATCTGAGTGGCCGGAGGCAGACAGAAGGGTTTTCCTTTGTTTAGAGTGCATGCTTTGGACCACCAAAGGAATTCCTTTTGAAGACAAGGCAGGACGGAGATCAGAATGTCTAAACTGTGGCAATGCTGCGACCATACACTTTTTAGGTACCACTGTATTTTCCTCATATGGAGCCTTGCATATGGTACGAGAAGGATGCAGGAGGCCATGTAACCCAAAGCCTGCAGGAATCTCCTTGCAGATAGCGGAGTTAAAGTTGCCAAGGTTTTGAAAGTTAGAGCCAGCTGTAACTGTTTTTCGTGCGTCAGAAATGCCATCTGGGTTGTTGTGTTGAGAAGCACACAGAAAAATTATCTGTTGTGAGGGTTTCAAATTTGACTGTTTACAGTGAATCCCAGGAACTTGAGAAGATTCTGAACAAACTTTATCATCTGCACAGGCGGAAATGGAAGTTAGCTTTTGTTTTAAAACAGACAGGAGAAATTGCTGGTATTTCAGCATATGAAACTGGCAGTTTAAAGCCCTAATAAAGTAGCAGAAGTGTACACTTTTATGCCCCATCTTTCTAAAGATCTGGAATCCTTCTCAGTGGGAATGGGGTTTTTAGCAGAAGCGGCCTTAACTCCCTTAGGACCCTGAGAAATGGTTTCAGGGTCAGCAGTAGGGTTCTTGTATAAAAACTGGTGGGAATCAGGAACCCTGTAATATCTGTCAGGCTTAACTGGAGCTGGAGGAAGAGAGTCAGGGGTTAAGTTAGCCTCCGAAAAAGCATCATCCACAATATCCAAAATAGGAGGAATCGCCAGGGGTCTGTGTTGGGGAAGAAAATCCCTTAGTCTTTTCTTAGATTCTGAACACTCCTGTCCTTCCCAGTGAAAATGTTCCCTCATTTCATGCAAAGTTTCCCCAAAAGAGAAATCCTCATGGGGAGAAGCTGAGGGAATGGATTCCTCAGCATCAGAATCCTCATAAGGAGGGAAAGAATAATCCTGGTCAGAAGAAGATACCGAACAGAAGCCTGATCAGAAGAGTCATAATAAACTTCCTGCCTTGGCCTTCTATCTGGAGGGGGATGTGAACCCCTAATCATAGTAAGTCCTCCGCCATCTTAAGTAACTGTTTCTGTGACTTGGGAGCCGGATCAGAAGAGGCCTGTGTTGCAGTCTTTGATTTGGAAGGAGTCTTTGCATTTGTCTTTGGCTTTGCCTTTATTAGAAGCTGAGTAGGCCTGAAAACCCCTTCAGAAGCCGGTACCTGCACAGTGGCTCCAGACCCACCCAAAGGAGCATTGTCCAAAGGTCCTGCAACAGAAGTATTCAAAGGCCTAGTTGGCTCCTCGTGGGAGTCCGATTCGGCCATCGGTTCCGAAATGGCCGACGACAGGGGCTGCGCAAAAGCGCCTCACTGACGGCCTAACCTGAAGCTGGCTCTGCTTGTACAATATAGTCAGATTTGGACCTCTGAGGCCTGTCTTTGTCCTTGCGTCGTTTGTGAACTCCGGTAGCCGGAACCGTATCAGACGACATTTTGTAATTAAAACGCCTACCGAAGTAATGAAATGCAAAATCGTACCTTCGTTTAATTGTACGTTGATTGAATCTAGCACAAAACCGACAACTAGCTACGTCGTGGTCAGGGCCCAAGCAAGGAATACAGTAAGAATGAAAATCCTTGAGGTATTTGCTTCCCACATGAAATACAATTATTAACTTTTTCTGACATCGGACTGGAGCAAGAAAAAAGTTTCCCCAACGGGGTACTTAGCTTCGAGTAGGAGAAGAAAATCTTCGGACTGAAGATTGTTCAGAAAAGTTTGTCAAGAGTCAGCCGACCGGTACTTGAGAACCGCTATCACCGCACGGCAAGAAAGACTGGAGAACATGGCGTTGGCTGTCAGCTTTATACTCCTGGCGCTCTGACGTCAGGGAGCATGGCTGAACAGCCGACGCCGGACCCAGACTTTGGGATTCTTGCCGACCGAGGACTGCCTGCCGGCAGGGGAGAACCCTACAGTCATGACTGCAACAGTGAAACACTATGAACATCTGCTGTTCCTAATCTTAGGAGTTCTTGTACAGTGTGAGGAAAGAGGTGTATCTGATTTTTGGGGGGAAAGGGGATGAGCCTTGGGATGGGTTTGACTTTTCAAGAAAGGAAGTATCCATTTTAAATGGCAATCAGTACCCCATTGGTCTGATGTGGTGCTTTTCCAAAAAAGGAGACAGTGGGGGAGGCGGCTGACAAAGGCAGATGGGCAAGGCAGTCACGCATTGTTGGGTACACATATATCCTGAAAAGGCAGTCATGGAGTAGATTTGAGGTAAGTTTGCATCCTGGTTCCTCTCTTGTGCCTGGTAGAGGACTTTGCAGGATAATTCTTGTAGTACTTAGAAATAGAAGACAAGCAAAATGCTTGATGCCCTGCAGCTCCTTACTTTTCTCCTGCAGGTTCTTATAAAGATCTGTAGATTTCTTGCCAAACAAGAGGTTATAGTCTAATGGGGCATCCATAATTTTAGATTTGAAATCCTTCGGGAGTGGTTGTAGGCGAAGCCAAGAGCATCTGCAGAGAAATGAAGCAGAAGCTGCAGACCTAGCAGAGGTCTCTGCAGCATCATAACTGCGCCTAATGGAATGTCTGGCTACCTCAGAAGCCAGGGACAGTTTAGATGCTATCTCAGTTTTGATAGGGCAGTCAGGGGTGGCAGCCAGGAGATTGGAGACTTGTGAAACTAGGTCCAGGGCATATTTTATCATGTATGTTTGGTAACTGATAGCTCAAAGGGCCAGGGTGGAGGAGGTTTAGACTTTCCCAATCCTGTCCATGCTTTTGCTATCTTTATCAGTGGGCAGAAGAGATTCTAAAGGAATCAGCCTGGATTGCTTGTCAGGGGAGACCACAATTACTGCAGAGTCTGCCGGGGAGGCAGAACTAAGAATTTTTGGTCATCAGGCACGTTGTAGAACCTGCCCGGTCTCTTAGGAGCAGGTGTTTGTGAGTCTAGATTATTGGATGCAGAGGTGAAAGCATCATGATAAGCAGGTTAAGACAGGTGGGATGGCTGATGGGAAGGGTAATTCCATTTGGAGTTCAAATTACCTCCTCTGGGTGTCGGTCATCTGGGTAGTGTACCATTCAAAGTATTCTTTCATCTTAGTAACTGTTTCCCCAAAGGTGAGTGCCATTCAATGAATTCCTCATCTGGAGAATAGTATTCCATAGGGGAGGCAATTTGTGAAGCATATGAAATAGACTCATCAGAAGATGAGTAGTAGGGTTCCAAATCATCTCCGTCTTGGGTAGTAGGCAAGGGGAGAGAAGTGGCAGAGGCAGGCCTAGGACTACGCACTGGAATAATGGGGGGTTGTGAGCCCAAGAGCCATAAAAGCCTGCATCAAAGAGTTAGTAAATGGTTGCCAGTCTGGGACTCCTGCAGGGGTAGGAGTCGGGTGATTTTTTGTTTTCACTTGGGTGTCGGTCTGGGAGTAGTCCTGGGTACTGGGGCCTGGGCTTCAGGTAATGGCATCCCGGTCAGTCATCCAACTGTTTCTGGTTCCCCCTCAACACTGGTGGGACTGTCTGTGCCATCTCTGGGGATGCGCAGGCCGATACGTCTGAAGCAACTTCCTGTGTGGGAGGCAAAGTAAACTGTTCAATCACACGTCCCTCAACCTCTAGATCAGAAGCTGGCAAGACGTCCGATGGCAGAGAGGTAACAAAGGTAGGCTTGGAAACTTTGGCCTTTTTCCATGGTGGTTCAACTGAACAGCTGATTTGGGATTCATCCTGAGCATAAGCTTTTTGAGTCGTTGATTCTCTAAATACAAGAGAAAAGTGGCCAGTCAGCTACGAAGGGTCTTCGGAACAAAAGATTGGCAAATGGAACAAGCAGTATTTTCCTTCCATAGACAAAAGACGCAACAGTCGTGCATATCTATCTGGTATCTGATGCCCACAACAGCATTTGCCCTTCTTAGATGACATCGACCAACGATAACTACAGCTAACCAAGCTCAAGCAAAAGAAACTGAAAATTTCTCCACCAGGGTACTTAGATTTTAAGAATTCAAGTGTAAGAGCGAAGTGATCGACAGGACATTGTCTGTAGCTGAAAAGTTATGAGGTTTGTGCATGAAGACATCACATTTAAGGTCCCTGGTTTATGGTGTCATGCACCTACAGCAAGGAACAGTTGAGTACACTTACCATAAATGTAGATGTTAGAGTGTATTCTCTGTTGCAGTCATTACATTTGGTTAATCTGCTGGCAGGTTGCCCTCAGTCGGCATAGGTTGTAGAGGATAGAGAAGGGAAGATAAATTTCAGAATGACAGGGGGATGAAGGGAGGGTAATCTGGCCTGCAACAGTGAATACACTAACATCTACATTTATGTTAAGTGTAGACAACTGTACTATGTTCTTCGTGTTTCACTGTTGGTCATTACATTTGGATAGAATCCCAAAGCTATGGTTGGGAGGCTGGAGCTAAACAGCATTAGGTGCGGCTATAAGGCCCTGCAGCACTGCACTGGCAAAGCCTGCCCTGGACTTAGAGGGGCAAATGGTAATGCTGTGTAAAGGTGTGAACAGAAGTCCAAGTAGCAGCCTCTAGAATGTCTTTGGTTGGTACTCCTCAGAGAAAGGCTGCCGAAGTAGCTGCAGCTCTGGTGGAATGAGACCTAATTTCCTTGGGCACAGGTTTACCATGGTGTAAATAGCAGAAACGGATGCAGTGGCTTATCCACTTTGAAATTGTCTGCTTTGAAATTGCCTTTCCTTCTGATCCTGCAGCATATGACATTAGTAATTGCTCAGTTTTTCTTAGAGCTTTAGTCCTGCTCAAGTAGAATCTTAGCTGTCTGTGTACATCCAAGGAATGCAGAATTCTCTCCCCCTTGTTCTGCGGATTTGGATAGAAAGTTGGCAGATGAATTGTTTGGTTAAGGGCCACAATGGAAACCACCTTAGGCATA
This sequence comes from Protopterus annectens, assembly GCF_019279795.1. Taxonomy (NCBI): domain Eukaryota; kingdom Metazoa; phylum Chordata; order Ceratodontiformes; family Protopteridae; genus Protopterus; species Protopterus annectens. Next base: position 419,396,477 of record NC_056747.1, on the reverse strand, counting down.
AAAGTAGGATTTGTCCTCAGAGACACCCTGTCTGGTTAAAACGATAAAAGGCACTACACAGCCCATGAGAGCCTGTAGCTCTGAAACCCTTCTTGCTGAAGTAATTGCTAGCAGCAGAGCTGTTTTCCATGATAACAACTTTAGATAAGCGGTAGCAGCTGGTTCAAATTTAGGCAGGGTGAGCTTTTCCAACAAATGAGAGGTCCCATGCAGGTAATGGTCATCTTCTAGGAGGCCTTAAATTTTTGGTTCCTCTAAGATACTGCTTTAGTAAAGGATGAGAAAAGATTGGTGGCTCTGTATTGTAATAGTCGAAATGGCAGAGACGTGGATTTTGATTGATGAGAAAGATGGGCCTTTGTCAAGCATCTCAGTTAAGTATTGTAATATCTGATTAATATTTGGTTCTGCTGTATCAGTTCCTTGTGCTCGATTCCAAGCAGAGAATCTCTTCCATGTCAGCATAAGATTTTCTAGTACTAGGCCTTCTGGCTTCCAAAATGAAACCATCACAGCTTTACTGAGCGGTGTTGTTTGTAATGACTACATGATTAGCCATGCTGCCAGGTTCAGAGTCTGTACTTGATTATGCAGGATCGGACTGTTTTGCTGGAACAGTAGTTGTGGTCTTTGAGTCAAGGTGCAAGCGGGGTACTGAGACAAGTTCCTTAGGATTGGGTACCAGTATTGGCGAGGCCAGTCCAGGGCAATTAATATCTTTAGCTTTTCTTCTCTGACTTTTAGTAAGAACTTGGGTAGCTTTTCTTCTCTGACTTTTAGTAAGAACTTGGGTAGAAGAGGCAGAGGAGGAAAGGCGTAAACAAATAGTTTTTTCCAACTGATGGATAGGGCGTCCACTTTCCATGCTTGTCTGTGATAAGTCATTGTGCAGAATCTTTTCAATTGATAATTTTGAGAAGCAAATAGATCTATGTCTGGGCTTCCCCATTTCTCTGTTATCATGCTGAAGACTTGTGGATTTAGTTTCCACTTGTGAGGATCTATAAGGTTTCTGCTTAAATCATCTGCAAGTGTGTTTTGTTTTCGACAGGAATTGAGCTTGAAGATGTATTTGGTAGGTCAAAGCTGTGTCCCACAGTGCCATGGCTAGTCTGCAAAGGGGGTATGAGTGTGTGCCCCCTTGCTTGTTTTTATACCACATGACTGTGGTGTTGTCAGTCTTTATCAGTAGTTGTCCTGGATGAAGTAAGTCCTTGAAGGCAGTTAGGGCATTTTGAACAGCTAGCATCTTTCTGGTTGATATGCAGAGGCATTTGTTTTGGTGTCCATAAGCCCTGAATGCATCTTCCTGCGATGTGGGCCACCCAGGCATAATCTGATGTGTCTGTTAAGGTATGGATAGCAGGGGGTAGAGTGAAGGGCACTCCCATGTTTTGGTGACATGCCTTTGCCCACCATAGAAACTCTTGTTGCAGGCAGGGAATGAGAGGAATCCTTGTTTCCAAACTGTGTGAATGTTGACTCCATAAACATTTTAGGTACCAGTGAAGTCTCCTCCTATGCAGTCTTGCATATGGAATTAATAGGATGCAGGATGCCATGAAGCCCTGAGCCTGCAGAATTTGTCTTGCAGAAGACTGGGTCTTTGTTGCCATCAGTTTGAAGTAGTCAGTTGCCTTTGCTTGTCTGGCATGAGGTAAGCCATCTAGGCAGTTGTATCTAAGCTTGCACCCAGGAATGTTAACTTTTTGGAGAGTACCAGTTGTGAATTATTTTCATTTATTGTGTACGTAGGCATGTTAGAAGCCTTCTCAAAAACACCAGGTGTCGAAGAAGTGTGTCCTTGTTCTCTGCTTGAATTAAGACAGTTGTCCAAGTAAGGATATATTTGCATATTTTGTCTGCAAAATGCAATTACTGGTGCCAGGCACTTTGCAAAGACCCTGGGCGCAGTAGATAAGCCAAAGGGCAGTGCAGAGAATTGGTAATGCATTAAGCCAGCCTTGAATCTGAGGTATCTTCTGCACGATTTGTCTTATTGGGACATGCAGGTATGCTTCTTTTAGGTCTAAAGTCACCAGCCAAGCATTCTTGCACAGCAAGGGCAGAAGCTGCTGCAAAGTCAGCATTTTGAATTTTGGAATGTCCAGGTATGTGTTCAAAATCGATAAATCCAGTATTGGCCACCAGGCGTTGTCCTTTCTGGGTACCAAGAACAGTCTTGAAAAAAAACCTTGTCCTTTTTCTTGTTCTGGTACTGTCTGAATGACTCCATATCCATGAGGGACATAACCTGTTTCTGTGCCTCTGCCCATTGATTTTTTGGCAGATCTGGCCAACCATTTGCCATTGGCAGACTGTAGAAATGGAATCTGTATCCCTGTGATACGATGTTTAGTACCCACTTGTCCTAGGTTAACTGCCAATTTTGAGCAAAAAGTGCTAATTTTCCCCTATGGGTGCTGTCAAAAGTTAAGTGTTTGGTGTAGGCAGAGGGAAGTCATTGGGATTGCTTTCTGTAGGTCTGCGATTTATCTCCTCCAGATTTGGAGGTGGAAGCGCCCCATTGCTTTGACTTGTATGAATCTAGCGCCTGGTATCTGTAACCCTTAGGGGTATGGATTTGCCCCTTTGAGCTCTGTCTGACACAGTAAAGGACCAATTTTTTGTAGGTCAGTGTCTACTGAATCTTGGTGGCTGCACCTGTAAGAAGTCTAACAGTTTGCAAAGACTTGGCTTTGTCTTCCATTTTCTTTCGAACCTCTTCAGCCTTACTACTAAACAGAGAATCATGCTGTAAAGGCACATCTAGTAATTTAGCTTTAACATGATCAGGTAAATTGTGTTCCTTTAAACCGGGCATGCCTCCTAATCACAGATCCAGTAACTGCAGCCCTGCAGGAGGCATCTAAGGAATCAAAAACACATTGCAAAGTATGCTTTCCAACTTGTTCAGCTGCATGCAATTCCTGCAATTCTTTATTTTCTGCACATTCTGAAATCATCATTTTCTGTTTCAGCAATCCCATAACATGTTGTTGGTACTTAATCATATGAAATTGACAGTTTAAGGCCCTGATTGCCAAGGTTGCAGATGTATAAACCTTTTTTCCCCATCTGTCTAGTGCCCTTGAATCTGTCAGAGGGTGTAGGATTTTTTGCTGTCGAGGCCTTAACTCCCTTTGGACCCTGTGAAATAGTTTCAGGATCAGCAGCAGGGTTTCTAAATAAAAATGTATGCGAGTCAGGAACCCTGTAATATCTGTCAGGCTTACTGGGAGCCGAAGGTAAGGAGTCAGGGGTCAAGCTTGACTCCGAAAAAAAATCATCCACAATGTCTAAAACAGGGGCATGGCTAAAGGCCTGTGCTGAGGGAGAAGGAAATCTCTGAGCCTCTTTTTTGTTTGAGAAATCTTGACGCTCCCAGTGAAAATGCTCACTCAAGGTATGCAAGGTTTCTCCTAAAGAATAATCCTCAGGAGATGCAGATGGAATAGACACTCAGCATCAGAATCCTCATAGGGAGGTATAGACAATTCCTGATCAGAAGAGGAACCAGAAGAAATAGAAACCTGATCTGAAGATTCATAATCAGCGTCTTGCCTAGGCCTCTTTTCTGGAGGGGGATGGGTAGCTCTGATAAAGGTAATAAGGTCTTCAGCCATTTTGATCATTTGCTTTTTAGGGATAGAGGCCTGTGCACATCGCTCATGCGTCTTTTTTAGTTTTAGAAGTTGCTTTAGTCTTTGGTTTTGCAGCTGTCGGTTTGATATACAAATGTTAAGATCTGAATACACCCTCAGAAGCCGAAGCCTGCTCAGCGGCTCCGGACCCATCCGAGGGAGATACATCCGTCGGTCCAATACCTTTAGTATCATGCGGCATGCCTGACTCCACATGGGAGTCTGTAGAGTTCTGCGACTCTTAAGGTAGTGGGTATAAGGGGCTGCAAAAAAGCCTCACCGAGTACCGGTGAACCGGCGACTAGCTTAGAAGCTTAGTCTGTCTTGGATCTAGACTGCCTTTTCTCTGTCCTTTTCCTTGCGTTTTTTATGTACTCCGGTAGTCTGATTGCTATCAGACGACATTTCTGGGTAGTTAAATCGGTTTCCAAAATACTTTGATGCAAAAAATATACTGACACTTAATAGTGCATTGGTTAAATCTAGTACAAAAAGTACAGTTTTGTACCTACCTTAAATGTAGATGTTAGAGTGTCTTCACTGCTGCAGTCATTATACTTGGGTTATCCTGCCGTCAAGCGGTCCCGCAGTCGGCCAGAGTTCCAAAGTCTTGGTCTGGCATTGGTTGCTGTCGCCTCTTCCCCGACGTCAGTGCGTCAGGGGTATGCAAGATGCTGCAGACGCCATTTTCTTCAGTTTTTCTTGCCCATGTCAGGTGCCCCCAAATAGGTAGGCAATACATATTGCTAATAAAACATACATAAAAAATAAAACCAAAATGTTCAGTTACCAGCAAATACACCACATAGGTAGTATAGGGTAGAAAAGTGTAGATAAGTCCCAGCTAAGAAAGAGGGGATGGAGGGAGGGTAACCTGGACTGCAGCAGTGAAGACACTAACATCTACATTTATGGTAGGTACAAAACTATACTATGTTCATCGTATTTCACTACTGCAGTCATTACACTTGGGTTGAATCCCAAAGCTGAGGTTGGGTTGCTGGTTCTATGGAGGATTTGGGGTGGCTATGAGGTCCTGCAGCACTGCAGTGGCAAAGCCAGCTCTGGATCTAGAATAAAGAGGCAAGTGATAATGCTTGGTAAAGGTGTGCACTGAACTCCAAGTTGCGGCTTCCAAGATATCTTTGGTAGGTACTCCTCTAAGGTAGGCAGTTGAAGTGGCTGTTGCCCTGGTGGAATATGGCCTAATGTTACTAGGTACAGGTTTCCCATGCTGTGTGTAGCAGAAACGGATACAGTTTCCTATCCACTTTGAAATAGTCTGCTTTGAAATGGCCTTTCCCTGTGACCCTGCAGCATATGCTACAAACAATTGCTCAGTTTTTCTGAAAGATTGTTTTGTCCAAGTAGAAACGTAACTGTGTATGTCCAATGAATGCAGAAGTATTTCCCCTTTATTCTGGGGATTTGGATAAAAAGTTGGCAATTGAATAGTTTGGTTAAGAGCCACACTTGAAATTACCTTTGGCATAAATGAAGGGTTTGTTTTTAAAGAAACCCTGTCTTTGTGTAAAATGATGAAAGGCTCCACTGCCATTAGTGCCTGTAACTCTGAGACACTCTGTGCTGAGGTTATTGCCAGAAGCAGAGCAGTTTTCCATGACACATTTTAATTCTGCTTGGCTGGCTCAAAAGGAGGTAAAGTTAGTTTTTCCAAGACAAAATTGAGGTCCCAAGTTGGTGTTGGTGCTCTCCGGGGCGGTCTTATGTTTTTAGCCCCTATGAGGTACTGTTTTATCAATAGATGAGAGAAAATAGGAGGATCTGTGTTGTAATGAGCTGAGATGGCAGAGGCGTGGATCTTAATGGATAAAAAGGATAGTTCTTTGTCCAGCATCTCAGTTAAGTATTGGAATATCTGAGGAATATTTGGGACAAGATGGTCAAAGCTTTGAGCTTAGTTCCAGGCACAGAATAGCTTCCACTTTTCTGAATAAGATTTCCTGGTGCTAGGCCTCCTGGCCTCCAAAATGACATCCATAACAGCTTTAGAGAGAGGTGTTGTCTGCTTGACAAGGAATCTGCCATGCAGCCACGTTTAAGGTTTTGAGCTGACTGTGCAGGATCGGATTGTTTTGTTGAGTCAGAAGGTGCGGAGTTTGAGGCAAAATCCATGGTGGTCCTTGAGCTAAGTTCTTTAAGATTGGGTACCATTGCTGGCGTGGCCAGTCTGGGGCAATCAGGATCATCTGTGGTTTTTCTTGTCTGGCTTTTAGGCATACCTTTGAAAGGAGAGGCAGTGGTGGGAAGGCAAAAACTTTTAGGCTTTTCCATTTGAATGAGAGAGCAACCACTTTCCATGCTTTTGTGTGATAAGTCGACATGCAGAATTTTTGTAGTTGGCAATTCATTGGGGAGGCAAAAAGATCCATGTCTGGGCACCCCCATTTTTGTGTTATCATGCTGAGTACTTGTGGATTCAATTTCCACTCATGAGGATCCATGATGTTTCTGCTTAAATAGTCTGCCAGAGTATTTTTCTTTCCTGGCAGGAATTGTGCTTGCAGATTAACTTGATAGGTTAGAGCAGTGTTCCACAAGGTCATGGCTTGTCTGCATAGGGGATAAGAATGAGTGTCCCCTTGCTTATGTACCACATAACTGTGGTGTTGTCTGTCTAATAGTAGTTTGTCCTGGATGCAGAAGGTTCTTGAAAGCTGTTAGGGCATTTTGCACAGCTAACATCTCTTTTTGATTGATGTGAAGATACATTTGGTCTGCGGCTCACTTGCCCTGAATACATTTTCCTGCCATGTGTGTTCCCCAGGCGTAATCCGAAGCATCTGTTAGTGTCTGCCTGGCTGTGGGTAGAATGAAGGGCTGTCCCTTGTTGAGGTGTAATGCCTGTGCTCACCATCGAAACTCCTGTTGTAGGCAGGGAATTAGTGGTATTACTGCTTCCAAACTATGACAGTGTTGAGTCCAAACACTTTTTAGGCACCATTGTAATTTCCTCATATGCAGTCTGGCATATGGAATTAGTAGTATGCAGGATGCCATGAATCCCAAGGCCTGCAGAATTTTTCTTGCAGGGAGTTGGGCTTTTGTTGCCATCAATTGAAAGTACTGAGTCAGTTGTTCTTGCTTGTCTGGCGTGAGATAAGCCATCTGGGCCGTTGTATTTAAGCTGGCACCCAGGAATATTATCTCTTGTGAGGGCACTAGTTATGACTTCTTTTAGTTTACTGTGTACCCCAGGCAAATTAGCAACCTTTTTACAAACACCAGATGCTTTAGAAGAATGTCCCTGCTCTCTGCTTGAATAAGGAAGTCGTCCAAGTATGGATATATTTGGGTTCCTTTTTGTCTGCAAAATGCAATTACTGGTGCCAGGCACTTTGTGAAGACCCTGGGCACAGTAGATAAGCCAAAGGGCAGTGCAGAGAATTGATACTGCATTGAACCAGCTATGAATCTGAGGTATCTTCTGCAGTTTTGTCTGATAGGGACATGCAGGGTATGCCTCTGAGTTCCAAAGTAACAAGCCAAGCCTTCTTGCCCAGCATGGGTAGAAGCTGCTGTAGTGTCAACATTTTGAATTTCGAACATCCAGGTAAGTATTTAGAGTAGAGAGGTCTAGTATGGGTCTCCAGGCTTTGTCCTGAGGACCAGGAAGAGTCTTGAGTAAAATCGTTGTCCCTGTTGTGGCACTTTTTGAATAGCTCTCATGTCCATGAGGGCTGTAATTTGTTTTTGTGCCTCTGCCCATTGATTTTGTGGCAGGTCTGGCATTCCTTTTAACCTTGGTAGAGTGTGAAAGTGGAACCTGTAACCCTGAGACACAATATTCAGAACCCATTTGTCTTGGGTGATCATATGCCAATTTTGAGAAAAAAAGTGCTAGTCTTCCCCCTAAGGGAGCTGCCAAAAGGTAAGTGCTTGGCATTTGAAGGGGGAAAATCATTGGGACGGTTTCCTATAAGGTTGTGACTTGTCTTCACATCCTTTTGGGGTTGAAGCACCCCACTGCCATGGTCTGTAGGAGCCTTGGGGCTGAGATCTGCCTCTTGGTGGTCTGACACTGGAAAGAAACAATTCTTTGAAGGCCAATTTCTGCTAAATCAAGGTGGCTGTACCTGTAAGAAATCCTTCACTGTTTGCATAGATTGCCTTATCCTCCATTTTCTTTAATACCCCCTTCTGCCTTAACACCAAATAAAATATCCTGCTGTAAAGGCACATCCAATAATTATGCCTTAACATGATCAGGTAAACCTTGTTCTTTTAACCAAGCAAGCCTTCGACTCACAGATCCTGTAACTGCTGCTCTACAAGAAGCCTCTAATGAATCAAAACCACATTGCAGAGTATGTTTCCCACTTGCATTTCCTTATAGTCAGGATGTTCTGAACTTGTAAGCATTTTCCTTATAGTCAGGATGTTCTGAACTTGTAAGCATTTTCTGTTTTAACAGAGACATTAAATATTGCTGGTATTTAAGCATGTGAAACTGGCAATTTAAAGCTCTCTCTGCTAAAGTTGCAGAAGTGTAAACATTTTTCCCCCATCTGTCTAATGCTCTAGAATCCCTGTCACAGGGAACTAGATTTTTAGCCATGGAAGCCTTTACCCCTTTGGGACCCTGGGAAATGGTTTCTGGGTCAGCAACAGGGTTTTTATAAAGAAATTTGTGAGAGTCAGGGACTCTGTAGTACCTGTCTGGCTTGACTGGAGCAGGGGGGCAAAGAATCAGGATTTAAACTGGATTCAGAACACATCATCCACAATATCTAACACTGGCGGAATAACAAGGGGCCTGTGCTGAGGCAATAAAAGTCTCGGAGCCTTTTCTTGGATTCTGATTAGTCCTGGCCCTCCCAATGGGAATGCTTCCTCATGGTATGTAAAGTTTCCCCAAAAGAGTAATCATCAGGAGGACAGGCTGAAGGAATTGATTCTTCAGCATCAGAGTCCTCATAGGGGTGTAAAGAGTATCCCTGGTCTGAAGAAGAATCAGAAGAAATGGAAACCTGGTCAGAGGAATCTGTCTGTATCCTGCCTAGGCCTTTTATCAGGAGGTGGATGGGAACCCCTGGATCAGAGTAATTAAGTCTTCGGCCATTTTGAAGATCTGTTTTTTTAGGCATGAAGGCCTGTCCAGGTGAATGCTGTACTTGCTTAGTTGTCTTTAATGGAGTTTTAGACTTGGCTGTAGTTTTTATGGTAAGCTGTGAAGGTCTGAAAACGCCCTCAGAAGCCGATGCCTGCTCAGCGGTTCCAGACACATTTGAAGGGTTAATTTTGGTAGGCCCAACACCTTCGGTATCCTGAGGCCTAGATATCTCCACGTGGGAGTCGGAGGCGGCCTGTGGTTCAGAGGTAGCGGATGTCAAGGGCTGCGAAAGCGCCTCACTGAGAACCGGCGACTGGCCTAGAAGAGGCTTAATCAGTTTTGGGCCTCAGATACCTGTCCTTATCCTTGTCTGAATTTTTTGTGTATTCCGGTCATCAGTTTTTCCGACTGCATGGAATAATTAAACCTTCGGCCAAAGTAATGGCGAGCAAAATCAAACAGACGTTTAATAGTGCGTTTGTTAAGTCTAGCACAAAACCAACAACTAGTGAAGTCATGGTCTGGACCTAGGCATGGAATACAGTAAGAATGGAAATCCTTATGAGGTATTTGCTTTCCACAAGAAATACAATTATTAACTTTTACTGACATCAGTCTGAGGCAAGAAAGTTTCCCCAACGGGGTACTCAGCTTTATTGAATACTTCGGTTCTGAAATTCGAATTGAAAATCTCAGGAGTCGGCCGACTGGCACTTCTGAACTGCTTTTGCTTTGGGCACCGCGCGGCAAGAAAGACTGAAGAAAATGGTGTCGGCTGCATCTTGTATACCCCTGATGCACTGACGTCAGGGAAGAGGTGAGAGCAACCAACACCAGACCAAGACTTTGGAACTCTGGCCGACTGCGAGACCGCCAACGTTCGGGGTGCATGAGGCGGGGAATCCCACACTAAGAATGCTGCCAACATAGGAACAGAAGCACATTAAACATTTCTCATACCTTCACAATTAGTCACAACATTAAGATGTCAGACCGACAATTTTAAATTCTGAAAACCAAAGTTTCAGAAGCATACACAAACTTCCCATACCCACTAATAAGAGTAGGACAGTAATTAAGCTTCGCAGCAGTAGATTAAAGCTACAGCTGCTAGGTCAGATTTGGGAAGAATGCATAAAAACTTAAACTGAGGGCTTTATACATTCTATCAGCCAACCCGCTGCCCTGAAGAGAGCAATCAGGAACATTACAGGGAGAGAAACATCTTCCAAAGGTGACAGAACTGGATAAACATAAAGCTCAGGAAATTCCTTCTGTAATAGCTCAAAATGTTCAGAGGGACTGAGAAACCTTAGTGTACTCCCAATAAAAACACCGGCACATTCTGGAAATAGTCTCTCAGAAAAAGGACCCCCCCAAGGGAATATCAGAAACAAAGTTCTCCTCAGAGTCTGAATCAAGAAATGAAGGACAAAATCCTACATATATATATATGTCCCTTCAAACTCCTACCCAGATTCAGGACCTTGAACCTCTTCACAGAGTGGTAGCTTGCCTTTACCAGAAAGCACTTAAGAATCAATAGCCTAAATAAAACCAGATGCCAGAGTCAGTAAACTACTATTCAAATTTCCTTGACAGGAGAAGTAGACAGGTTATAAATAGTATTAGTAGCAGCTTTCCCAAGAGGAAAAATATTCTGACTAAACAGAGAACCCTTCCCTGTTCCCTCTCCCAGGACCAACAAAATTGGCTCTCCTTTGCCTGCTGAGGGGACGGCAACAGTCACAGAGAACGTGGCTAACCCCTGGTTTATAGTGGGTGTAGGAGCTACAGAGGGATCCGGTGAAGATGCGTGGTCTCGGGTAAAAAACGGCCACAGCAGTCATCCACCTATGGCTGAGGCAAAGTACTAGTTTGCTGTGGTGTCAAAGGTTGTTTGCTTAACTTTCTTTTGCGGCTGAAAGGAGGACGAACCCTGGGACCGACAGTTTGTTATATGGTCAGGCCAATATGGTGACTCTTTCCCAAGAAAACAATAAAAGCCAGTAAAGACTTGGTCTTTAAAAGTCACTTTATTCACACAAAACCACAGAAAAAAGCAACTCAGTCAGCCCCAAAATTTTTCCACACAAACACAAAAGTTACCAAATACTTTAAACTTTTAAAAGGACATGGGGGAAAAGCTCTTTCATTTAAAAGTACAATGGGGTCTAGTGACAGTCCATTAAATCAAACGCCTAGCTTTAAAAATAACTTCCCTAAACAGGAAACTGTTGAATATTTTTTTAAAATAAAAGGTTCATGTCAGATGGGAACTTACCTGCCCAGCGTTAACAAGCTGCTAACCCTCAAAAGCCTTAGGAGAGGATACTCTTCAGCCACAGGAAAGCTCTGAAGGGCTTGGAGCCCAAACCTATCTGTTTAGGCCAGCTCGAGCTGTTTGGGTGCCTGGAAGGTGCCCTGAGCCTTGGAAGCTGGCTGTTTTATCCTATGTAGGACATAACCCACATAACCTATGCTACTACAGCAGTGATCGATACTAAGATAATCAACATGAACAGGGCAGGATCAACACATCCACCCCTACCCCCAGGATATAGGTTCAAAGGTAAATACTACGCTAGCTGCCCTTGCAAGCCATATTAAGCCTAGCCAATTTCCCTGCAAAGGTAGGAAATGAAACGTACTTTACATCTGAGGTAAATATCTTGACCATTATGCTAAACCTCAATCGATACGCATGCTTGTCTGCCCATATCCTTCAGTTACTGTGAGACTAACACCAAGAGCTTGAGATGCCTCTCCTTTCAATTCATGGGCAGACACCACTTAGTCTAAAGTCAACAGCTTTTTGCTCCAAGAAACCCCTGTCCTCTACATAAAAGAGTCTCCTTACTAAAAAATAGTTTACATTCAGATACTTTATGTGAAGTAGTGATAAACATATTGGCACAGGTACAAAGAAATCTACAACTGACCATGAAGAATACAATTATCAAAGAAACCAGCAGAACACTCTAAGCTGGATCAAGTATCACAATAACATCAACGGCTGGATACACTACGGAATTCCTCTGGAACTACGATCCCTTCTTTAGCAAACCAAAAGAAATACACCATTAGTTTTAAGCTGAGGCACTTGATAGGAAAAAATGTCTGCTGCTTTACTAGACACAAAAATATAGAAAATGAAAGAAATAGCACCATCAGTATCCTAACATTTTTGACAAGTTTTTTCTGGACATATACCCAGAGGTGGGAAAACCCTTAAAATGGCAAAGCTTAAAAAACAGAAACTTTTACATCCATACCTGTTATGATTACGATCAGTTCCTATAGGTAACCTGCGAAGAACCAGCTTAGCCTTAGCTATTCCTTCATGAAAAGCTTTCTCTGCAGCTGCTCTTTGCTTTCGCTGTCTCTCTTCCTCTGCCTCTTTTTCAAGTTTTTCTGCAGAAGGAAAAACAGTTATAACTACTGCAAACTTAACAAAAAAAAAAAAAGACTACACAACAGAAGACTGCCTCTAGAAAGTACAGTTGTGTACACTTACCATAAATGTAGATGTTCGAGTGTATTCACTGTTGCAGTCATCACATTTGGGTTATCACTGCCAGCCCAAATACCAGAGACTTAATATTTCTGAGTCAATTGCTGTTGCTTGGGGACATATGTCAGGTCGTCAGTAGTATAAAGTATGGCAGCCGAAGCAATTACATCAGTTTTTCTTGCCCTAACCTGTCAGGAGCACCCAGAAGAGGAGGCCATGTTCTGATGGAAGACCACCACCAGTGGAAAATACATACCAATATGTCCCTTGTAAGGAAAGGATAACAATAAGGAAGAATGGCAGCAAAAGGAGAGAGAAAAAAGGGGGATGGAGGGAGGGAAACCAAGAATGCAACAGTGAATACACTAACATCTACATTTATGATGTGTATACAACTGCACTATATTCTTAGTGTTTCACTGTTGCAGTCATGACATTTGGGTCAATTCCCAAAGCTGAAGAAATGGGTGGAGGCAGTCAAGGAATCGAAGGGCTGGCCAGGATGTCCTGGAAGTCTGCAGAGCAAACCCTGCCCTGGATTTGTAGAAGAGGTGGTAATGCCTGGTAAAACTGTGTCAGCCTCCAGGATGTTGCTGATGGGGAATCCTCTGATGAAAGCTGCAGACGTGGAGGCTGCTCTGGTGGAGTGTGTCCTGACCCCCTTGGGGGGAGCCTTAACATGCTGCATGTAGCAGAAATGGATGCAGTGCTATCCATTTGAAAATGCTTTGCTTGGAGATGGCTTTGCCTTCTGTCCCTGAAGCAAAGCTAACTAGCAATTGATCAGACTTTCTGAAGGATTTAGTCCTGTCCAGATAGTATCTGAGCTGTCTGTGCACACCTAGAGTGTGAAGAATCCTTTCCCCCTTGCTCTGGGGATTAGAAAAGAAGGTGGGCAAATTAATGCATTGAGAGCCACACTGGATACCACCTTGGGCATGAAGGATGGGTTAGTTCTGAGAGATACCTGGTCTGCATGGAAGATGAAGGGTTCCACAGCCATGAGTGCTTGCAGCTCTGAGACTCTTCTAGCTGAAGTGATGGCCAAAAGGAAGGCTGTTCCCCCAGGAAAGAAATTTTAGATCTGCATTAGAAGCAGGTTCAAAAAAAGGCAGGGTGAGCTTTTCCAAGACGAAGCTAAGGTCCCATATACTGGTGTTGGTGCACTTCTGGGGGGCTTCAAGTTGTTAGCCCCTCTGAGGAACTGTTTGATCAAAGGGTGTGAGAAAAGGGGATGCTTAAAGGGAAAATGAGCAAAAATAGCATAGGCATGAATTTTCATAGAGGAAAGAGACCACTGTATAGTAGGTCAGCGGAGTAATCCAGGATGAGAGGGATGGAGGGCTGTGCCATATTTGGCCCCCTTAGCCTGCATCCAGGTGCAGAACCTTTTCCATTTATCAGCATAAGACTTTCTGGTGCTAGGACATCTTGGCCTCATGGATAACATCTAGAACCAGTTTACTGAGGATGGCAGATGGGTTCGGGGTTGGGGAATAAGACAAGCTGCCAAACTGTCTGCATTTGGGGATGTATGAATTCCCCTTCCCTCTGGGTTTGGAATCCGAGGAAGATACCATGGAGGCAGTGGGAACAGGCTGCGCAGCAAGGGGTACTAGTGCTGTTAGGGCCAGTCTGGAGCTATAAGAATGGTCCTTGTTTTTTCCTCCCTTACTTTGAGCAGTACCCTGGGGATGAGAGGTATGGGTGGAAGGCACAGACCGACAGGTTGACCCAGGGAAAGGTTAGGACATCCACTTTCCAAGGGGTGCAGTGATGCTCCCTGGTGCAGAGTTTGCTGAGCTGATGGTTGGTGCGGGAGGCGAAGAGGTCGACCTTTGGGTTTACCCATTTCTGAGTTAAGTTGAAGGACCTTCTGTTGAGCTGCCACTCATGTCGGTCTAGGTGGTTTCTGCTTAACTGGTCTGCCAGGGAGTTGAGGAAAGCCTGGTAGGCATTCTGCTAACAGATGTAGTTGCATGGAAGTGGCTGTGAGCCAAATGGTCTTGGCCAGCCTGCACAGAGGATAAGAGCGAGTCCCTCACTGCTTGCTGATGTACCAATTCACAGTGGTGTTGTCTATTTTGATCAGGAGAACTCCTGGAGAGAGAAGGGGCTATCAAGGTGTGCTGCACAGCCATCATCTCCTTTTGACTGATGTGCAGGGGGATTTGCTGAGGGCTTCATCGGCCCGATATGCACCTGCCATCCAGGTGTGCACCCTAAGCGTAATCTAACGCGTCTGTGGTGAAGGTCTGGGAGGCACGGGGTGGGGAGAAGGGCAGTCCCTAATTGAGGGAGCATGCTTTTACCCACGAAAGAAATTCCTTTCTAGGGAAAGGAATTATAGGAAGAGGAGTTTCCAGGTCGAGTGTTGACACCAAAGGTTCTTTAGGAACCATTGAAGTTTCCTCATTTGCAGTGTGGCATAATGAAGGAGTATGCAAGATGCCATCAACTCCAGAGCATGCAGGAGTTTCCTTGCAGAAAGCTGGGGTGTGGTGGCCAGTTGTGAGAAGTAGGCTGTATTTGTTTCTGTGGTGTAAGATATGCCATCTGGGATGATGTGTCCAGACTTACTCCAAGGAAGATTATCCTTTGGGTGGACACCTGTTATTTCTTTTTGTTGATTGTATTCCTTAGGGAGGTTAGTAGGCTCTTTACAAAGGCCATGTGCTTGAACAGCTTTTCCTAGCTGTCTGCCTGAATGAGGCAGTCTAAAGAATGGGTAAAACTTAATATTGCTTTGTCTGCAAAAGGCAATGGCCAGAGTCAGGCATTTTGTGAAAACTCTGGGAGCAGTAGACAAGCCAAAGGGAAGGGCAGAGAACTGAAATAGCTGAGATCCTACCATGAAGCAGAAATGTTTTTTCCATGATTCCCTGATAGGAATGTGGAGGTAGGCCTCTTTTAGATACAGGGTGGCTAGCCAAGCGTCCTTGGAGAGCATGGGTAGCAGCTGAAGGGTGAGCATTTTAAATTTTGGGACAACCAGGAAAGTGTTTAGAATGGATAGATAGAGGATGAAGCGCCAGGTACCCTCTTTTGTGGGCACTACAAAAAGTCTGGAATGGAAGCCTTGGCCTATCTGCTCTGTAGGAAAGTGCTCTACTGCCCTCAGAGAGAGCAGGGAATGGATTTGCTTTTGAGCCACTTCCTAATGATTTGGTGGTAGATCTGGGAACCCTTTCGGGGTTGAGTGTGGAAAGACTATTTGTATCCCTTAGACACAATGTTTAGAAGCCACTGGTACTTAGTAATGGTGACCCAGGTACATGAGGGAAAGGAGAGTTTACCTCCTAGGGGTAAGTGAAGGTGGGCAGAGGGGAAATCAGGAGGAGAGACATTGTGAGTTCTTAAGATAAGGGGGTGTCTTAGAACTCCCTGGTTTTGAAGTTGAGGTAGTTCACTGCTTAGATTCTCTGCATTTCCTGGGGCTGCTGTCTGAGGGTGGGATGTCTGTTTCCATGGGGCCTAGGCTGGGCCCGTTTACTCGAAGCAGGAAAGGGCCAGCGCTTAGAGGGAAAAAGCCTGCTGAACCTAGAAAGCTTCCAGGACGTCAAAACCACAGTGCAAAGTGTTTAGTTACTTGACTTGCAGAATGCAGAAAGTCTAGTAAATCTTAGGTTCTGCCCAAGCAGGAAAATACATTTTTTGTTTAAGGAGTTCCAAGGTATGTTGCTGATATTTAACCATATGGAACGGATAGTTTAGTGCCAGATAGCAAGAGTCTCTGAGGTGTATACTTTTTCACCCCATCTGTCCAATGCTTCTGAATCCCTGTCTGAGGGGGTAGCATTCTTAGCAGAGGTTGCTTTAATCCCTTTTTGCCCTTGAGAAATGACCTCAGGGTCAGCTGCTGGATTTTTAAAAAGATATTTGTGCAAGTAAGACTCTGTAGTACCAGTCTGGTTTTCTGGGAGCAGGAGGTAGGGCATCAGGAGTCAAGCTGGATTAAAAGAAATCATCCAACACATACAGGACTGGGGGGATGGCCATTGTTCTCTGTTGCGAAAAATCAAGGAATTCCCAGTGTCTCTTTTTAGACTGAGGGTAGTCCTGCCTCTCCCACTAAAAGTGCTCCCTTAAAGTAGGCAGAGTTTCCCCAAAGGAAAAATTCTCTGGGGGAGAGGCTGAAGGAATGGATTCCTCTGCAGACTCCTCATAAGTGGAGAGGGGTTGCATGTCTTCAGCGTGAGATGCATCAGATTCATCTGACTTTTGATCAGACAAAACTACTGAGGACAGATCTCTTCCTTTTTGAGGGGGTAGCTTGGCTTTCCCTTACCAGAATGATAAAGTCTTCTGCCATTTTAAAGCATTTTGAGAAAGAGGCAAGGTAGCAGGGTCCTGAGAGAGTGGGTAGTCAGTTTCTTGGGTGCTGTTCAAACCTTCGGCCGAAGGAACTCTGTTTGACAGAACAGTAGTCATGAAAAAAGACAGGTTTGTCTCGAGATTCAGAGGTGCAAAGGACTTCCACGGAAGCCAATGCCTGCTCAGCAGCTCTGGACCCATCCAAGATAAAGACGACCACAGGATGCGTAAACGAAGAGTTTTGCGGCATCCAAAAGGGTCTCTGTAGCAGCCTGAAAAAGTACAGTTGTGTACACTTACCATAAATGTAGATGTTGAGTGTATTAACTGTTGCAGTCATTACATTTGGGTAATCTGCTGGAAGGTTGCCCTCATTCGGCCTGATTAACAAAGTCTTGGGCCCTGCGTTGGATGCTGTCCCTTCTTCCATGGTGTCAGGTCGTCAGGGGTATAAACATGCAGCCGACACCATTACATCAGTTTTTCTTGCCCCAGATGTCGGGTGTCACCAAAATGGGAAGCAAATTAAAAAAAAAACAAAAAAAAAATAAATACATCCAATCCCAAAAGCAAATACAATAAAGGGGCTATTAAGCATAGTGAAAGAAAGTAGAGGTACAGACAGAGAAAAATAGGGGCTGGAGGGAGGGTAACCAGGACTGCAACAGTGAATACACCAACATCTACATTTATGATAACTGTACACAATTGTACTATGTTCTTTGTGTTTCACTGTTTCAATCATTACATTTGGGTAGATTCCCAAAGCTATGGTTGGGTGGAGGGAATTATACAGCATTAGAACCAGCTATAAGGCCCTGCAGGACAGCAGTGGCAAAGCCAGCTCTGGATTTAAAGAAAAGTGGTAATTGGTAATGTTTGGTGAACGTATGAACTGAGCTCCAGGTAACAGCTTCTAGAATGTCCCTGGTGGGGACACCTCTGAGAAAGGCTGTAGAAGAACATGCAACTCTGGTGGAATGGGATCTGATCCCCTGGGGGATAGCTTTTAAATGGCGCATATAGCAGAAACGAATACAATGGCTTATCCATTTGGAAATGGTTTGCTTTGAAATAGCCTTTCCCTCTACCCCTGCAGCAAATGCCACCAACAGTTGTTCAGATTCTCTGAGATTTTGTCATGTTTAAGTAAAATCAAATTTGTCTGTGTACATCCAATGAATGCAGAATCCCCATTGTTCTGTGGATTGGAAAAGAAAGTTGGCAAATGAATGGTCTGATTAAGAGCCACACTGAATACCACCTTAGGCATGAAGGATGGAGTGGTCCTAAGAGATACCCTGTCCGCATGAAAAATAATGAAAGGCTCCAATGCCATAAGCCTGTAATTCGGAAATCCTTCTAGCTGAAGTGACTGCTAAAAGGAAAGCTGTTTTCCAGGAGAGAAATTTTAAATCTGCAGTAGCAGCTGGCTCGAAAGGAAGTACAGTGAGCTTTTCCAATACAAAATTGAGGTCCTAAGCAGGGGATGGAGTTCTCCTGGGTGGTCTTAAGTTTATTGCCCCTCTGAGATACTGCTTTAGCAGACGATGAAAGAAGAGGGGAGGGTTCTTTGTTGTAATGAGCTGAAATGGCTAAGGCATGGATTTTTATGGAAGAAAAGGACAGGCCCTTGTGAAGCATCTCAGTTAATTATTGCAAAATCTGAGGAATATTGGGCACTGCTGCGCATATCCTTTGAGACTGGTTCCAGGCACAGAATCTTTTCCATGTATCAGCATACAATTTTCAGGAACTAGGCCTTCTCGCCACCAAAATGACATCCATCACAAGTTTGCGGAGGGATGCTAAGGGTGAAAATTAGGTGATTAACCACACTGCAAGATTCAAAGTTTGGAGCTGCGTGTGCAGAATTTGGTTGTTCTGCTGAGACAGTAAGGTGTCCGAGGCAGGTGCCACGGTGGAAGGTGTGACATTGCGCAGGAGTGGGTACCAATGCTGGCGAGACCAGTCTGGAGCATTCAAAATCATTTTTGGTTTGTCCTCTGACTTTTAGTAGAACTCTGGAGAGCAGAGGGGGAAAGCATAGACTGATAGGTTTTTGCAGCTGAAGGATGGAGCATCCACTTTACAGGCTTTTTTGTGATGAGTTCTTATGCAAAACTTGTCCAACTGATAGTTGTGGGGTGAGGCAAAATAAATCTATGTCTGGGCTCCCCCATTTGCGTGTCAACATGTTAAAAATCAGTGTTTCCAGTTTCCATTTGTGTGGGTCCATGAGATTTCTGCTTAGTTCGTCTGCCAGAGTATTCAGCTATCCTGGTAGGAATTGAACTTGTACTTGATAGATCAAGGCAGTGTTCCACAATGCCATGGCTAGTCTGCAAAGGAGGTAGGAGTGTGTAGCCCCCTGCAAGATTATGTACCACATAACCAAGGTGTT
>NC_056747.1:419365027-419367527 GCF_019279795.1 Protopterus annectens | reverse complement strand
GTACTGTGGTTAGGTGAAACCCATGTTGTGAGTTGGTAAGTAGATTATTCTGAGTTAGATATTGAAGGAGTTGCTTATGAATACATTTTCCATGATTTTTGGCCAGTGGGGACATAATGGCTATTGGCCTATAGTTAGATAGGTCAGTGGAATTGCCTCCTTTGTGAAGTGGTATGACATGGGATGTTTTCCAAACAGAGGGATATTAGATTCGAGATAGTCGATTAATTAGAATGGATATTGGGTGGCGATGACATGCAACGCTTTGTAAATATTCAGCTGGGAGGAGGTGAGGACAGGGTGGTAGGTTTAAGCTTTGAAGTAAGGATCTTATAGTAGAGGTGGAGACAGCTTGTAGCTGGAAATTTGGTTTAGTTTCTGGTTGAACTTCTTTCATTGAGCAATGGGTACCTGATAGTTGGTTAGCTAAGGTTTGAATAGTGTTCGTGAAAAAAGAGTTGAAGGTATTTGCTACTTCAATTGGGGTTTTATTGGATACCTGTTCTGGGGTAGGAGTAGAGAATTTGCCTGGATGGAGAAGATTATTTAGTCCGGCCCAAATTTTCTTGGGTTGTTTTGGTGTTTGTTTTGAAGTTGGCTGTAATAATTTTTTTTTGTCAGTTATTACTGATTTTTTAGTTACATTTCTTAAATGTTGAAATCGGATGTGGTCTTGGGGAAGTTTGGTTGCCTGCCATATATCCCATGATTTGTTTCTGTTTTTCATTTTGGTTATAGTTTAGTTTTAAGCCAGGGTGCAATGTTAGTTTTTGTTTTGATTAGTCTTTTTGGGGCATGATTATAGAGTATGGTTAGGAACATATTATTAAACTTGGATACTGCTTCTTCTAGGGGGAGATACTTAAGTTCTGTCCATCTATGGGCTCAGAGTTCTTCTTGAAATTTTGAAAGGTCAAATTTCTTCCTGCTTCTAATTGACCTGTATATAGGAGTTGTATTGAGGGCAATTTTATTTTTCTGTATATAAGTGATTAGGTGATCGCTTAGGTCATTTGGGGCAGTCCCGGTTTTATATGTATGTGGTTGGCTATTAGAATCCAATCTAAGATACTTTCTTTTGGTTGGCATTACCAGGTCTGGTGGTGGTATTTATGATTTGGGTAAATCCATGAAGGTTGATGAATGGGGTGTGATTCTGAGGACATAGGTTACAGTCAATGTTGGCGTCACCCATGATGATGGTTTCTTGAGGGGTAATTGTTAGAAATCCAATTTAGTATGTTTTCTAGTGTCTCCACATTGTTCCCAGGAGGGATATACACTGTAATTAGATTAATACATTTATCTTTATTTACTTGTAATTTTAAGGCAAGTATTTCAGCATTAGAAGTTTTGGGTGGTTGATTGGTGTTAAAGGTGACATTTAGATTATTGTTACAGAGTACAGCAATACCACCTCCCTTTCTTTTCATACGGTCAGCCCTATGTATATTATATCCTGATGGTAGGATTTCATTGTCTTTGGTTCCTGGTTTTAGCCAGGTTTCAGTAATACACATTATGTCTGGAAGGTGAGTGGCTAGGAGGGCATGTAGACTAGGTACTTTATTGTTGATACTTCTAATATTTAAGTGATAGATCTGGAAGGGGTTGGTTGTATTAGGCCGGGTGAAGGGAAGTTTGGGATATCAGTTGGGCCAGGATTAGGGTGAATATCTCCATATTTAATGATGTTTCTGCTGAGGTACTCTAATAGTTTAGTAAGCTTTAACAGCTTTTGATTTTGTCTAGATTTGGGTTGATTAGGATTGATTTTAAACTGGTAGTGGTGTATAGTATTGGGACTAGTGCCACCTAACTGTTGGAGGTTAGGTCTATTATAAACTTTTACTGGAGGAGTATTGGTGCTACCTCTGGGGTAGGGGTACCCTAAGTAAGGCTGGTCTTCATATTTGGTAGCTAGGTAGTGATAAGAGACAAGTGGGATGATAAGGAATATAGTTCTTATTATTGTCATTGAGTTAGGAGGTTGGGTTGTTTGCATATTCTAAGTAGAGAGCCGTGGAAGATTGCGATATATGTGTGCAAAGAGTAATAAGGTATATCTCTGTGGGAGGAGATAGAGGGGAATTATGGGACTGGGTGTGGCTATGAGGTAAATTAGGGGTGGGGATAAGTATCTATAAATGTAGAGGTACTGGGGGCAGGCGGGATATGGGGCAGGGTGGGGAGCGGAGTGCCCGAGCAGCGAGGGCTTGGGCCGAGGGATAATCAATTCAATAGTATCTTATGGCATGAATTGTAAGGCAAGTAAATCTGGTAGTTGGCGTTAAACTAATGTGTAATATTAGGGTGTTAGCTGTTTATACTTTTGTTAGATTTTTCTTCTGTTATCCTTTAAGAGAACCCAATTAAGTAGTCGTTTTTACAACTTGTGGGAGGTATGGGCTGCTACTTTTCAACTTGAATCCAGTACGCTAGCTAGAGTACTTTAAACAAAGCGTTTCAAACTGGTATCTTCCAGTAGGCATTATACATT
>NC_056747.1:419347527-419352527 GCF_019279795.1 Protopterus annectens | reverse complement strand
AGCCTTCCCCTCTGCTTTGATATAGCCTTCCCCTCTGCTTTGATATAGCCTTCCCCTCTGCTTTGATATAGCCTTCCCCTCTGCTTTGATATAGCCTTCCCCTCTGATCCTGAAGCAAATGTCACCAGTAGTTGCTCAGACTTTCTTACAGATTTGGCCCTGTTTAAGTAGAATCTTAGTTGTCTGTGTACGTCCAATGAATGCAGAATCCGATCCCCCTTGTTCTGCGGATTTGGGTAAAACGTTGGCAGGTGAATAGTTTGGTTAAGAGCCACACTGGATACCACCTTAGGCATAAAGGAAGGATTGGTCCTGAGGGACACCCTGCGCGGGTAAAATGTAATAAAAGGCTCCACAGCCATGACAGCCTGTAGTTCTGAAACCCTTCTTGCTTAAGTGATTGCCAAAAGGAAAGCTGTTTTCCAAGATAAAAATTTTGAATCCGCAGTAGCTGCTGGTTCAAAAGGAGGCAGGGTGAGTTTTTCCAGCGCAAAATTGAGGTCCCATGCAGGAGTTGGTGATCTTCTGGAAGGCCTTAAATTTTTGGCCCCTCTAAGATACTGTTTTACAGAGGATGAGAAAAGATGGGAGGCTCCGTGTTGTAATGAGCCGAGATGGCTGAGGCATGGATTTTTACTGAAAAAGATAGGCCCTTGTCAAGGATCTCAGTCAAGTATCGTAAAATCTGAGGGATATTTGGTTTTGCTGCGTCTGTTTCCTTGTGCTTGGTTCCAAGCACAGAATCCCTTCCATTTATCAGCATAAGATTTTCTAGTACTAGGCCTTCTGGCTTCCAAACTGACATCCATAACAGATTTACTGAGAGGTGTTTGAATAATTAAATTATCAGCCATGCTGCAAGGTACAGAGTTTGGAGCCGAGTGTGCAGAATTTGATTGTTCTGCTGTGACAGTAGATGAGGTATTTGAGGCAAGTACCAAGGAGGGAGATAAGACATTCATTAGAATTGGGTACCCAGTGCTGGCGAGGCCACTCCAGAGCAATTAGGATCATTGTTTGTTTTTTCCTGTCTGACCTTTAGTAAGACCTTGGAGAGAAGAGGCAGAGGGGGAAAGGGTGTAGACTGATAGATTTTTCCAACTGAAGGATAAGGCATCCACTTTGCATGCTCGTCTGTGATAAGTCCTTGTGCAGAATTTCTCCTGTTGATAACTTTGGGGAGAGGCAAGTAGATCTAAATCTGGGCTCCCCCCATTTCTGTTACCATGCTGAAGATTTTTGGATCCAGTTTCCACTCGTGAGAGTAGATAAGATTTCTGCTTATGTCGTCTGCCAGAGTATTTTGTTTTCCTGGCAGGAACTGAGCTTGAAGATGTACTTGGTAAGTCAAGGCTGTTTTCCACAATGCCATGGCTAGTCTGCAAAGGGGGTAAGAATGTGTACCCCCTTGCTTGTTTATGTACCACATAACAGTGGTGTTGTCAGTCTATCACTAGTTGCCCTGGATGAAGTACGTCCTTGAAGGCTGTCAAAGCATTCTCAACAGCTAGCATCTCTTTCTGGTTGATATGCAGATGCATTTGTTTTGGCGTCCATATGCACTGAATGCATCTCCCCGCCAGGCCGCCCAAGCATAGTCTGATGCATCTGTAGTTAGGGCTTGGGTGGCAGGGGGTAGAGTGAATGACAGCCCCTTGTTTTGGTGACATGTCTCTGCCCACCAAAGAAACTCCTGTTGTAGGCAGGGAATGAGAGGAATCATTGTTTCCAAACTGTGACAATGTTGACTCCATAAACTTTTTAGGTACCACTGAAGTTTCCTCATATGCAGTCTTGCATATGGAATTAGTAGAATGCAGGATGCCATAAACCCCAAAGCCTGCAGAATTTGTCTTGCAGATAACTTGGTTTTTGTTGCCATCTAAGTATATAGTCAGTTGCCTTTGTTTGTCTGGCGAAAGGTAAACCATCTGGGCAGTTGTATTCAAGCTTGCACCCAGGAATGTAATTGTGAGAGGGTACCAGTTGCGATTTCTTTTCATATATTGTGTACCCTAGGCATGTTAGAAGCCTTTTTACAAATGCCAGATGTTGAAGAAGAATGTCCTTGTCTGCTTGAGTGAGACTGTCGTCCAGGTAAGGATACATTTGTATGCTTCTTTATCTGCAAAATGCAATTACTGGTGCCAGGCACTTTGTAAAGACCCTGGGCACAGTAGATAAGCCAAAGGCCAGTGCAGAGAACTGGTAATGCATAAAACCTGCCTTGAAGTGGAGGTATCTACTACTCGATTCCCTTATTGGGATATGCAGGTATGACTCCAAGTCTAGACTCACTAACCAAACGTCCCTGCCCAGCATAGACAGTAGCTGTTGTAAAGTCAGCGTTTTGAATTTTGAAATGTCCAGGAATGTGTTCAAATTCGTTAAGTCCAGTATTCAACACCAGGCATGGTCTTTTCTGGTTACCAGGAACAGTCTTGAATAAACACCTTGTCTTTCTGGTACTGGCTGAAGAGTCTCCATATCAATGAGGGACGTAACTTGTTTCTGAGCCTCTGCTCATTGATTTTGTGGCAGATCTGGCCAACCGTTTGGAATTGGCAAAGTATGGAAATGAAATCTGTACCCCCTGGGATACTATGTTTAATACCCACTTGTCCAGGGTAATAAACTGCCGATTTTGAGCATGAAGTGCTAACTTCCCCCCAAGGGGGTGGCCAAAAGATAAGTGCTTGGTGATGGTAGAGGGAAGTCATTAAGACTGCTTACTGTAGGAATGTGCTTTGTTTCCTCCAGATTTGGAGGTGGAGGCACCCCAGTGCTTTGACCTGTAAGAACCCTGTGATTGGTACCTAGAACCTTTTGAGTGCCTGGATTTCCCTTGAGAGGCTCTGCTGGACACAGAAAGGACCCATTTTTAGTAGGCCAGTGCCTACTGAATCTGGGTGTCTGCACTTGTAAGAAATCTTTTACAGTTTGCATAGATTTAGCCTCGTCTTCCATTTTCTTTACAACTTTTTCTGCTTTACTACCTGAGTATCATGCTGTAAAGGAGCATCCAACAACTTAGCTTTAACATGATCAGGCAGATTTTACTCCTTGAGCCAGGCATGCCTTCTAATCACAGAATCAGTAACTGTGGCCCTGCAGGAGGCCTCCAAAGAATACAAACCACATTGCAAACTATGCTTTCCAACCTGTTCAGCTGCATGCAATAATTCCTGTAATTCTTTACTTTTCACACAATCCGAAATAATCATTTTCCGTTTCAATAAGCCCATAACATGCTGTTGATATTTTAGTATATGAAACTGGCAGCTTAAGGTGCTAATTGCCAAGGTTGCAGACATATAAACCTTCTTTCCCCATCTATCCATCGCCCTGGAGTCTTTATCAGAGGGGGTAGGATTTTTGGCTGTAGAAGCATTTACACCTTTGGTACCCTGTGAGATAGTTTCAGGATCAGCTGCAGGATTTCTGAATAGAAATTTGTGGGAGTCAGGAACCCTGTAATATCTGTATGGCTTAAGAGGAGCCGGAGGTAGGGAAAAGAGCCATGCTTTATTCCAAAAACACAATGTCTAATACAGGAGGTATAGCCATAGGCCTATTCTGAGTAAGAAGGAAATCCTTAAGCCTCTTTTTAGATTCAGAGAAATCCTGACTCTCCCAATGAAAATGTTCAATTAAAGTATGCAAGGGAGCACTTGAAAGAAATCTTTCACAGTTTGCATAGATTTAGCTTCATCTTCCATCTTTTTTAAAACTTCTTCAGCCTATTACCAAAGAGACTGTGCTGCTGTGAAGGAGCATCCAACAATTTTGCTTTAACATGATCAGGCAGAGT
Source organism: Protopterus annectens (assembly GCF_019279795.1). NCBI lineage: Eukaryota > Metazoa > Chordata > Ceratodontiformes > Protopteridae > Protopterus > Protopterus annectens. The sequence continues at coordinate 419,348,716 of NC_056747.1, read as the reverse complement.
TTGCTCTTTGAGCCAAACATGCCTTATTAGCACAGAGCCAGTTACAGCAGCCCTGCAATAGGCCTCCAAGGAATCAAAACCATATTGCAAAGTATGTTTTCCAACTTCTTCAGCTGAATGCAATAAATCCAGTAAATCTATGTTTTCCACACAGTCAGAAATTAACATTTTCTGTTTAAGCAGTCCCATGATATGCTGTTGATATTTCAGCATATGAAATAGACAGTTTAAAGCCCTGATTGCCAAGGTTGCAGAAGTGTAAACCTTCTTACCCCATCTATCCAGTGCCCTGGAATCTCTATCAGAAGGGGTAGGATTTTTAGCAATATAAGCCATAATACCTTTGGGACCCTGAGAAATGGCTTCAGGATCTGCAACAGGATTTTTGAAAAGAAATTTGTGGGAGTCAGGAACTCTGTAGTATCTGTCTGGCTTACTAGGAGCCGGAGGCAGAAAACTAGGAGCCACACTAGATTCTGTGAAAACATCAACATGTCTAGAACAGGCGGTATGGCCAAAGGCCTATGCTGAGGAGGAAGAAAATCCCCAAGTCTCTTTTTAGATTTGAAGAAATCCTGACTTTCCCATTGGAAATGTTTTCTTAAAGTACGTTAAATTTCCCCAAAAGAAAAATCCTCAGAGGGAGAAACAGAAGGAATGGAAACTTCTGCATCAGAGTCCTCATAAGTAGGTATAAACAATTCCTGGTCATTAGAAGAGTCAGAAGAAATAGAATCCTGTTCAGAAGATTCATAATCAGTCTTGCAGAGGCCTCTTTGAAGGGGGAGGCTGGCTAACCCAGATCAGAGTAGTTAAATCTTCAGTCATTTTGATAGTTTGTTTTTTAGGCATAAGGGCCTGCACATGTGGCCCAGGCATTGGTTTTTTAGTCATAGGTCGAGATATTGGCCTTAGTTCTGAAGATGGCGTCTGTCTAATATACAAATCTGTAGGCCTGAAAACACGCTCAGAAGCCTGTGCCTGCTCAGCGGCTCCGGACCCATCCAAGGAAGACAGACATCTGTGGGTTCCATAACTGAAGCATCTCGTGGCATACCGGACTCCGAATGGGTCTCAGTAGAGGCCTGCGAATCAGAAGTAGGGGGTAACAGGGGCTGAGAAAGCACCTCACTGAGTACCGGGGAACTGGCGACTGGCTTAGGAGAACCGTCGTCAGTTTTGGACCTAG
>NC_056747.1:419335027-419337527 GCF_019279795.1 Protopterus annectens | reverse complement strand
TGGATTAATCACAATCAACCTGACATCCTAGCCATCTAAGAAACTTGGCTAAATCCCCATATCACTGACTCAAACATTACCTCCTGGTTACCACATCCTCAGAAGTGACCGTTTAAACAAAAAAGGCAGAGGCTCTGCTCTAATTTACTCCAGTCTTCTCTCTAATTCCTCTTCAAATCCCTACCCCTAATTTCAAAAATTCCAAAATCACAGCAAGCCTTCTCTGATTAAACAAAAATATCGGCTTCATTTCCTTATACATCTCCCCAGGCAACAATATCTCCACCCTTGAAGATATTCTCTACTGGGCCTCAACTCAAATAAAATATGAAACCTATATTCTAGGCGATGTCAATATCGACTGGAATATAATTAACACACCATCCCCCCCTCACTTTCCATTAACCTGCTAAACTTCACCCAAGTAATCTCTTCAACTACTCGCCCGAACCAAAAAAAATTAGATTGGATTCTAGTCTCCCATCCAAACAAAATCACTCTCTGTGGCACTATCCCTGACACCTTCAGTGACCATCTCCCTGCCTTCATCCATCAATCAAGTAGCTCCATCCAACAACAACATCTCTACATTCAAACTCGTAACCTCAGCAACTTCAACCCCTTAATGTTTTCTAACATCTTTAAAGAAATTAACTGGCAACCTCTAAATACCCTCCCACTCGACAATGCTGTTGAGCATTTTAACTATATTCCTAGATACTCAACTCCCTATCCCCCCTAAGAAATAAGCAAATCATTACTAATTCTGCACCATGGCTGACCAAAGAAACAAATTAAGCATCAGAGACAAATCCTGGAAGCTCTATCAGAAAAATAAATTGTCCTCTACCTTACTCCTATATACCGCAACCAAGTAAAAAAACTTATTACCAAGGACAAAAAAAACCTACTACAATAAACTCCAGTCCAATAACAATAAAAACACAAAATAATTCTGGAAATCAGTCAACTCCCTACTTCATCCAGATCTCAAAACAAACCTTGCCCTGACCCTAATCTATCAGACATTGAACGGAGCTCCCACTTCAATACCTTCTTTACTGAATCTATAGTTAAGCTAACCAAAACATTCCCTAACAACCCACCTAACTCCATTTTCACTTCACCCAACAACCCAAACAATCCCCTCAATTTCCATCACAAACCGGTTTCCACCACTTTTATAAAAAAGCTTCTATCCAAGTTAAAGCGATGCTCTAATGCCCCTGACAACATTCCCTCTTCGTCCTCAAACATGCAGCTGAAGGCATCGCTCTCCCAATTAGTACTCTGATTAATAGATCCTTAAATGAGTCATACGTACCAAAACTCTGGCTTTCAGCCTACATCCTACCTCTTCACAAAGGAGGCAAAAACATCCCTATTTCTAACTTACACTCCATCGCCCTACTCTCTCAGATATCTAAAATTCTAGAAAAATGTGTCCACCAACTTTTACCTTATCTAATTCAAAATCGCCTCCTAACACCCACCCAAGCATGGCTTCCGTCCTGGCCACAGTACCATAACTGCCCTACTATCCTTCCTAGAAACTATCAAGCACGAGACTCTGGAATCATTTTATCCACAGTACTGCTAGATCTTTCAAAAGCCTGTAACACCATCTCCCACACTCACCATCATCTGGCTAATCTCCATCTCTCCCCAAATCCTCTTCCTGGATCTCCAGTTACCTATCTGATAGATCTCAAGCAATCAAATGGAAGAACTCCTTCTCTTCCTTCTTGCCTACACCTACTGGCGTTCCTCAGGGGTCCATCCTTGGGCCCATGCTTTTCAACATCTTTATAAATAACCTTCACACCTTCATCCCTGACACCACAGTCATCCAATACGCTGATGACTCTACCTTGGTCTGCTCTGCCCCAAAGTTTCCTGAACTACTGACCAAAAACCCAGTTAGCCTTTACCACTACAGAGAACTGGATGCACCAAAACCACTTTTCTCTCAACTCCAATAAATCCAAAATACTAATTTTTCTCCCCTCCAAGGTTTCCTCTTTGGACAAAAACACTTTCAATGTCCTAAGCCAAACTAACACTGCCACTGAAGTGGTCACCTCTGCAAAACCCCTTGGCATTACCATAGATGAACACCTCAAATTTGATCTTCACATACAAAACAAAGAAAACTCACCAAAAGCTAGGCATGCTATATAGGAACAATCACTTTCTTTCCATCTCCACTAGGCATACCCTGGCAATCACATACCTCTTACCATCCCCTTCTATAAGGAGCCCCTCTTCTAACCAATTTGTCTGTTACCAACACCTCGAAGCTTGCTATAAGATCTCTAAATTTGCCACTAAATCCAAAACATCAACTCACCACTGCCTCAGCATTCACTCTCTGAACTGGTTATAACTCCCTAACCATCTAGACTATCTACAACTAACCACTGCTCACAAACTAATATTCTCCCCTGATAAATGCCCAGCCTTAAAGGACATCCTTCCTCCATACATCCCTAACAGCCCC